>NC_053131.1:14983773-15283773 GCF_010015445.1 Perca fluviatilis | reverse complement strand
TATGCTGGATAAGATACCCAAGATACCCATATGTCAATGAGATGTTCCTTTAAAGTTGTCCTCCTGACAGCTCATGTTCAGCCTTACCATCTGAGATTAGCAACATGCACAGTGCCAATCCTGCATGTTGGAGACCAGATAAGGGCCTGTGAGGGTTCAAAATGTTAACAACTTCTACTATTCCCACCACTCTGCTACAAACCGTGACTATCTCGTCTCGGTTCTTAAAATTTTATGGAGTGATGGCTTCACTTTGGGTCTTCTCAGATAGGAGGCAAATATGGGCATCATATTTCCAAGGAACGTCACAATATATTTCTCCCTGGAGACAAAGTTAAACGAAACCATTCCAGGGATTCCTGGGCTCTGAGTATTATCTGCTATTTGGACCACCGTCCAAGCACAAAAGAAGGAGATGAGAGGAACATGGAAGCTTTTAAAGATGGGGCCTGAATATCTAAGCATTTGGAGCTGCACAAAATGTTTTTGACGTGTCATGAGAAAAACCTTAATAACAACTGAGAGGACAGTATGTTTTTTAGTGCAAGGGGTTTATAAAGTACATCTGCTTTCTTTGTTTAGAGAGAAATGTTCTCTCTCATCGTTTTCTTCCGCTATAAATCAGACACCACAATGGCACAGTGAGTAAAAGTCAGGGACAGCAGAGCTCTGTTGTACGTCTCACCAGCAAAAGCAAAGTCTGTTTATGCTTTCATTTGTTTGTGCTGACTCCTTGTCTGTCTGTCTGTCAGTTTGGGCTATCCATTATTTAAAATGTCTTTATTTTCAAAATGCTTGGCAGGCTTGTTTCAGGAAATACACACTGAGGACGGATGAAGGGGGTAGCATGCCCCTGTTAGTATAAATGATTAAACTCATCCCCCTTGTTAACTAAATGTTTTAGGGAAATTGTGGTGGATATAATCAATCTACCCTCCGTCATTCTTCCTCTCTGACTTTGAACAGTTTGCCCACTGCCTGATTGGTACTAAAACTGTGGAAAGATTGGGTAAGCTATTATTTTGGTAGTTTCTCTCTTCCCCCACTCTCTCGCTCACACACAATGTTCTGTAGTTTTTCTTACAACTATTTTCAATAACCAAGTCTCTTCCAAAAACACACACACACACACACACACACACAAACACACACACACACACACACAAAGAGCCAGCTGGATGAGGCCCACCCTGCAGCCTGATCTTGTTAGCAGTGTGGTGGAGAGTGCGGCCACACCTCAGAAGAAATGAAAGAAAAGATGGGACAGAAAGAGAGCAGTGCTCCGGGTTTCGACCCCTCGTCTCTCTCACGTTATCCCCAGGCGTGGACCCAGGCTCTGTGGTTGTGTCGCCTGCTTGATGCCAAGCCATGGTGCTCTGAGGATCTCCCAATGACCAGAGTCACGACTGTCATTCTGTCTCGTGTTTGGGCCCAGACAGATGCACGCTTGGATGCATCCACACAAAGTGGCTGTCTGATTGAATTATGTCCTAATCAGTAAACATTATAACAGGCAAAACTTGTTAGAAATGACATTTATGTATACATGTTTACTGACTTTTTCCCAAAATTCTGGAAACAAGCCCTCTTATCTACGTAGCATGTGTGTCATTGCCTTCCAAAACAATCCATATAGTGTGTTCTGATCTGCCGCTCCTATGATTAAGGTTTCATTGGGTTTAGGCAACTAAAACTACTTGGTGGAGGTTAGGGAAAGATTGTGGTCGTGATTAAAGGAAACCAACAGTGCCTGCCGGTAGGAGACGGGATGTGAACCTTGGTCTTCTGTGTCAACGTCCAACACTTTGTATCATAAACACACACTGTCGGCGTACGATGAGTGTGAAAACACCATGTCGTTGGGTGGCCTCTAGCTCACCCAGTAAGAGCGTGCGCCCCGTGTAGGCTGAGTCCTCTGCAGTGGCCCGGGGTTAGAGTCCAACCTGTGGCCCTTTTCCCCCATCTCTCTCCCACCTTTCCTGTCTATCCACTGTCACTTTCAAATAAAGGAAAAAAGCCCCAAAAGAATAATCTTTAAAAAAAAAAACACCATGTCATTTATGTAAGCCCACACACCAGCAGCATCTTTATTTGTCAGGGTAGGCCACTATCACAGCATCAACACGCCTAAAGGATCAGAAAAGAAGCAATTCTAGCAGATTCACTCTCCAGCTTCTCACAACCCAGCTACTGTAACGTGACAACTTATGTCTGTATGGCAGGTCCAGTGTCTGTGCCACAGGCGTCCACCTTCACGCTTCTGTTGACGCAACGTTACACTACAGCGTATGTTGCGCACCTGTAGCGCTTGTAATTATGACTATTACAATGTGGGTTTTATTTTTGTAGTTTGGGCCATTAATTCTATTGGTAATTATAACATTGTAATGATTAAAGTAATTGTTGTGATCACACAGCAACTTTGCTAAATATATACTGTATTTGTCAAATGGGTTAACAAACACAAGATGATCATACTGGTTCAAGCCAACAGTTTAGCCATTTTAGCTACAACTTTATTTGGGAATAAAATTGAACACGAGTGCACCTGCATCGTCGCTAATTTTCCACCAGTATTCAGTGAGTTTAACCAGGAAGTCAGTGTGGAAACTGTGATGGATGTAAAATCTTACCACCTGTATCATCGTCTAACAGCTTTTCGTGTTTCTTGCTCTTGGAACTTTTTTATTTTATTTTTTTTATTGCTGGTGCTCCTAAGTTGCAATACACCAAAGTTTTTCTTAAAGAGCTTTTACAGCACTATAACAACTTTATAATGGCATTTCTGCCTTTGCTTCTGAGAGAGAACACTCATTATTCGCACGACCACAAGAGGACGCTTGTCAGGAAAACGTAAACATAGGTCCTTTTTATGTGTTTGAACAAAACAACCCATGCTGTTTTTTTTTTCTGGAGGACAGTCTCAAGGCACATGTGTAACCACAATTTACAGAAATCTGATTTAGATTAGGCTGCACTAATGCATGCAGGTTACAGTGGAACGGAGCGGAGCAACATATTGCCTGGGAGGGGGGTAGAGAGTGATGGAGGTAGAGTGTGAGTGATGGAGGTAGAGTGTGTGTGTGTGTGTGTGTGTGTGTGTGTGTGTGTGTGTGTGTGTGTGTGTGTGTGTGTGTGTGTGTGTGTGTGTGTGTGTGTGTGTGTGTGTGTGTGTGCGTGTGTGTGTAGGGGGGTGGGTTGGAGCTGAGCTCACAGCTGGGAGAATGGTGTGCTAACCCTGCCAAAGCCTCAGCACATGACTCCCCCACTTGTCAAAATCACCATGTGTGCAATAATGTGATTACAGTCTGGTTACTATTATGATTTAAAACAACAGCTTGTGCGGAATGGAAGAAACACACTGCCCCACACAATGTGTGTGTGTGTGTGTGTTAGAGGGTAAGAGAGGGGCTGAAAGAAGGGAATATGGGTAACAGGAGTAGGGAGCGAGAGCATTGGAGTTGTGACCCAGCACCGTCCCTTCTTTCTCCCATCTATGCCCTGCAGGGGGACACTGGGTGGGGGTTTCAGGGTGACTGTCTGGGTCTTGTCATGAATTTACAAGTTGGGGGAACGCTTTATGTCATTTTCTCCCCCTCTGTAGCCCCTTACACCATCCACAGCCTCCCCCTTCTTTCATTCCATGTTACACAATCACTGCACTGCACACAAGGGGTTGTCATCACAGGTGCAGCCGAGATTGGCCAGGATAAAGGAACGCTTCCAGCTCAAGATGTTTTTCCCTTCTCTTTTCTTTTTGCCTTAACCGGCTCCTTCCCTCTCCTTTCTTGTTTTCCCTTTTCTTCTCATGTTCTCTTATTCTTTTCTTTCTTTTATTCATGTTTGTTGGACACTTTATTTATGTTGTTTCGTCCGTACTGGCCCATTTCCTTCTCTATATATCTTGTTCTCTGTCAAAGCAGGCTGTTTTAAAAGGAAAAACAAGTCACTATTGCCACCACAGAGGGATTGTCCTTTGCCTTGATTGAAATAGGATTTGTTCCCCTCCAACTACACCGTCTGGCCAGGAACCCAGCCCAAACGCTTACTCATTTACGCCTCTTGATGGTGCCTGCCCCTTGGCTCACTCCTGAGGAACAGTCAGAGCAAAGGTGTGAGATCACCAATTTGCCAAAATCGTGAATATGTGTCTGTTTGTAATTACGCAGGAAGGTCTTTCAGCCTCTCATCCACAGAGAATGGTGAGCCTCCTTTTTGGTGGTACAGCCTTGGCCGCAGGGCCAGATGGAAAAGGGAGAGGGAGAGATGGAGGAAGGGAGGGAGCGAGGGAGGAATGTAAACTGTAACCAGGCAGCCCAGCATGTTAGAAGCTGGCCCCGATCCACACGATGCCAGCCGGGCATGAAGGCAGCTCTAACGATTCCCTTCTGGGCATCTGGAAGTGGGAGAGACAGAATGAGTGAGGCCCAGGCCCACAATGCCACCCATCTCGGAGCTCAGCTAAGAAAAACAAACGCCAGTGGTCACAGAGAGGGGATTTCCGGTTAGAGTCACCTAATACCTCCCTGGAATCTCAGAGGTTTGGAATCCTGAGTTGTGGAAGAGCCCGAGCTGCCATAAGCCACACAGCAGCGATGTAATTCCACTTTTAAGTTTCACCTCTTCGTATTAAACTCTGTCGGCTTAGCATCTTGCTCCATATCCCTGTATCTGTCGGCTTAGCTCAGATGAAGGAAATAACAGTGGATTTCTCTGACAAGAATAGAAAGATCAAGTGAGTTATCCAGTTTTACAAATCAGCAAAATCCCAAAGCATATGACTTCTCATTTTAATTCATACTTTTCCCATGATTGATCCTCACTTGTAACACGTTTGGGCATTCTTTTTGTACTGAACTCCAGGCCAGATACAGGAATTTAAAGCAGGCACTTGGCACAGCCACCCCTGCTAAGACTGGGACATGGTGTGAAGGAGGTCAGGTGCAGGAGCTCCGCCCTCAACTCCAGTAAGGGATGTGTTTGATGTGTGTGAGACGACCAGGTGGTGTAGTCGCCGCTCATATGAAGAATCGTTCAGTAACCCTGGTAGCGAGTCCCCTTATCCAAGGCCTTGCCTTAATTCTTTCACCAACTCCTTTTTCACAACAGATGTTGTTAGAAAGATAAAACCCAGACTCCTAATAGAAATAGTTTCAAAAACTCCCTGTTGGCTTTTTAGGGAGAGAACCGATTGTGAGGCATGTGTAAGGTCGTGTGTGCTATGGGTTTTGGTCCAATTGGTTTTATGGCCTTGCCTTTGTGTCTTGTGATGAAACATCTGTTCACATTTGTGGACAGACTCCAGTTGAGAGCACTGGGTACATACATGTCTCGTGTGTACTAGGTGCAGCCCAGGCTGTTTACATCTTGGACCGAGTCTGTGCTGTGTTTTCACCAGTGTGGTACATGTCCTGTGAGCACTCCAACCTCTCTAGTTTCTCTAAGCACTTTAGTCAGGGGTTTCTGTGCTCCGGGGACCCTGCAATGAGACAGCTGTGCAAGAGAATGTGTTCACATACAAAAAAGTGTGTATGTGTGAGAAGGCCGCCTCTGTGCTGCTCGTAGCCCGTGTGACCCTTCGCCTCGACGCTGCGGGACGGTGTGAACGAGCAAGGTCGCCATGCGCTGCGGCCTGATGGGAGTTGAGGCATTTGTCTCGGTCGTGATGAATAGCAAGCACCTGCACTACTCACGGAAACCAGTGAGATCGAGAGATGGAGAGGAGGGGAGGAAAGAGAATTAGTGTCCAGCGTCGAAATTGGCAACAAGAGACCTCACCTGCTACAAGGCATGGAGCAATAAAAAAACCTCCCCTCCTACCTCACTGAGAGCTCCATCCCTAACCCCCTTACTACCACTACACAAAGATACATGCATCCCTCCATCTCACACACACACACACACAACACACACACACACACACACACACACACGCTAGCTCAACCTGCTTTATTTGGGATGTTTGTCTTGCTAATGTGCAGAACCTTAGGGAGAATCAGACTTAATGCATGAAGACCGCAAACTCTGCACTCTGTGGTCTTAATAAGAACTAACCATTCGCCGAGCTTGGCTAGAACTGGACCGGGAGTCAGAAGGGAGAGAAACAAAGAGAGAGAGAGAGAGAGAGAGAGAGAGCGAGAGAGAGAGTGATGATAAAGAGAGAGAGAGTGCAGGACTATGAGATGGCAGGAGAGAGAGAGAGGTCAGGGATTGTTTTACAAACAGAATTCCTTTAATTAATCACCCTGTTTGAACAGCTGGCCTACTCAAGACAGGTCGTAACGGGATCCCTACATGGAAGTGCGGATTACAGACGCGGATTCGGCAGAAAAATATTAGCTGTCAAACGTTGCAGCCAAGAGGTGCAGGAGAAGGCCTCTGTTTCCTGGTGGTGAAAGAGCCACAGACAGGGGTTGGGGTTGCTTAACATGGCTCCCCGAGGACTAAAGCTGAACAAGGCAACACAGGGGCCTGCGAAGGGTGTGTGTGTGTGTGTGTGTGGGGGGGGGGGTGGGGGATGGGGGTGGGGGTGCTCAGGCCAGGGGGCAGCCCCCAAGGCCTGCGGTCGTCCCATAGGGCCGAGCCCGGTGCAGCAGTCTGGGAAATGGGTTCAGATTTAGGGTCAGGCTCTGATATGGGACTGGAAACTTGGAGACCCCCGTGTTAGCATTTATGTACAGGCCGCACATAAACAACCGAGAGCAGCTGTCAAGAGAGTATGCAGTGTCCTAGTGGTACATGTTTATTATCGATGTCCCTGTAGAGGAATTGACATCATGGTTAAGAATGTTGCTGTGTAAAATAGTTGGCTACCTACTCTTTGCAAATAAATATGTTTTGTATGTAGGTCAGTTTGTGGACAGGTCATTGGCATTCTCAAGGAAGGCTGGGAATTACATTTAATCACAAATATTCATCACTGAAAGTTTTACGTGATGTGAGTTTTCTGTGCGATCCCTTCTTTGCTTTTCCTGCCAACGCGCTCAGTTACTGGAGCATGTATGTGAGCAACATTTCAGACTCAAATCAATTCATTTTAATGAAATGTCCTTCTCCCAGGGAAGAAATACATTTGCATGGTGCTTCTGAAAGTTAAAATGGTGAACTCTGACATGCAAATTTGCAATGACGAGCAAACGATCTTAACAGTGCTTACTTTTGAGGGAACAGAAAGAAACTCCAATATGGACAAATCAATCATGTCGCACTATCTAATTTTACATAACCCTGCTCTAATGAGTAAGGCAACGCCAATAGAGTTTTTCTCTTCATATGCATTTAAATTTCTATGTGTCACTTGCTCAATGCTCCACTGCACTGATGGACTTAATACGGTGTGATTGTCACAATGTCTGCTAATTCCTAGTCTCACATTTTCCTTGTCTGCTTTTTTGTACTAACTCTCATATCGTTTCAGATCCTGCCATTCCCACCTGGAGTACCACCTGCAGTAACCCCTGTGTTTCTGCCATTCCCTATCACCTGACCTCCCCTGCCCACCTGCACACCTGTCCCATCAGCCCACATATATATCTGCACACTTCAATTGGTTCCCCGCCAGATCGTTCTTCTGCCTTAGCGTTTCAGCCATTTTCTCTTCCTGTCTGAGTGTTGGACTCCTGCTCTCTATCCTGATCCCCTATTGGATATGTTTGTCTCATCTCCCTGCCTGACCTTTGCCTGTTTTTAACCTCAAGTAAAGTTGAACTTTTTATTTTACCGGCCAGTTACTGGTCTCAGATTCCTGGACTGGTCTCAGCTACTAATGGACCTTGTGGTAAGATTAGCAGTTATCTCATATGAATTTCGACGAATCAGGTCCAGACATTGCCAGAAGTTTCCCTTTTACACATTTTCCAAGTCAGACGCGTTCTAGCCTACTTGAAATACTTGGTTTAGGCGAGGTGTGGCAGCTGGGTAGGGACATGACGCGGATTACACCGCAGTCGTGTAGCCAGTTCGTAATTTGGTTATAAACAACCGAATCTCTTGCAGTCCGGTGAATTTGTCTGACGATTTTGACGTTGGCCCTTACCCACTGATGATCCTAAATCTCATCATCTCTCCAGTTAGACATTTTCTAGACTTTTTTATGACAACTCTGCAAACTCCATCTGCTGAGGAATATCACAAAATAACAATTGTAACTTTAGGACCATTGACCTAAAAAAAAAAAGATGATATATATTTTTCTTACTATTTGGCCCCTGCCAACCAACAACATGACAAATACAGGGAATCAGAAAAACAAGGTAGTTCTGTGTATTACAATATAAAGAAATTAAAAAGGACATGGACATTAATAGACACGTTTTATATGAAAGCATGCCATCTGTTCTGCTATCACCAAGGAGAATTTAAAAAGTTTTCTTGGAAGATTTTCATCTCTGTTTTTATCATATGGTAGGCATTCCATAAGAAAATGAACTACTGTCTCCACTTCTTCTGTTTCTCTGTTTCCACTTCTTTTTTCTCCTGTTTCTCTCTCTCTCTCTCTCTTTTTTTTTTTTTTTTTTTTTTTTTTTTTTCTTTGTCTCAATATCTCATTCTGTCCAGTCAGTGCGGGAGGAGAAAGGGGAGTAATGTTGGCTCAGGTGCTTGATTGTTAGAACACTCACTTACACTGTATTTACATGTAGGGTAGGGAGGACACAAATGTTCACCGACCACACACATACTCACAACAGCATACACACATAACCAAGATGTATCACTCTAATTGTGTAAACATCAATATTGCTCTCAGACCTTCCAACCCGCCTCCACTCCCCTTTCTCTCATGGCCAAGATGTAATTACCAAGGCACTTAATAAGTCATTGAGAGACTTGCGGACACAGCTACAAAGTGAGATTTACCACTTCATGAGGCTAAACCAGAAACCCTCCTTGCTCAAATTTAATGAATGCCAATCACAACCTCAATACTTTTAGGAAGCCAAAGCCAAAGTTTGTTTGCAATCCAACATTTGACTGTAAGGCCATTCACTGAGATATTCACCAAAGGAAGGAGAGACCTGTCTGGACAATGGTGTGAAAGCTTTTTCGAACATCTGTTGAGCTTTCCTTTGAGAGCCTCATAAAATTTCACCACAGAGTTTTGTGATGATTTTCTGGGTTTCTCTATGCATCCCAATAGGGAGGCAGCCGCTTGTTCAGTGAACCGCATTCAGTTCAAAGCGCAGAGAGTGTTGAGGACGATGATGTATAGCAGACTGGACCACCAGGGTCATGGCTTTAGTGTACCCCTTCAGTGTTTGTGTGTGTGTGTGTGTGTGTGTGTGTATGTGTGTGTGTGTGTGTGTGTGTGTGTGTGTGTGTGTGTGTGTGTGTGTGTGTGTGTGTGTGTGTGTGTGTGTGAGAAAAGACACCTCCTAGATAACATGTACGCATGAAATGCTGACACAAAACAATAATTAATAGCATTACGTAGTGAATGAATTAACTTTTGTAACAACCTGGTCATTACTTTAATACTGTTATTATGCTTTAGTGCTGGTAAAACTAATAGATACATGTACATAATCTAACAAACATAATAATTATCAAACAACAACTAAGTATTAGAGGCCAAAAATTTAACCACAATATTAATGACATCTAGAATGACATCATAATGTTGTTGCTTAACAAGACCAGGGGCGGGGAGGAGAATTAAAGGGGAACTCCAGCCATTTACTATTGCACTTCTATAAAGTTTGAGGACTCACAAGAGACACAAGAGAATAAAATTGTCAGAAATGGCCTACATTTCCCATAATACATCAGCATCTTTTCGAAATTGGAATTCTCCAACTAAAGGGCTTGTTGGATGGTTGAATAGCATCCAACAATTTCCATAATCAACAATGAACAATCCAACATTAATGCTCACTTTACACAGTGATTGTCCAGGTGTGTGGAGGTGAGAAAGTAAACTGGGTTTGAACGTCTTTTTGCATTATTTTTATGACTTTTCATGTTTACAACCGAGTGCAACAATATGAACGCCTGCCAGGAAAGATTATCTGAAAGTATGCACAATTATCCCCATATTAAAACGATTATTGCGTCTTCTCCCCCCTCTATAACAGTCCACCCCCCCCCCCACACACCCCCTGAGTGTGGCAGTTCGGAACAGATAACAGATATAAACACTTTCCCATGATGTTGGACGGCATTTCATACAAACTAGTTGTTTCCAGTAGACCCCTGTTTTAAATTCCGTCTCCTTTCAAACCCCACACCCCTACCGTAGTTTTGAATCCAGGCTTTCTGTTAGAAATAGTAAGTCTCAAGACCAAGCGGAGATATCTAACCGCGATGACATTATCAGGTTTTTTTTTTCAGACTTTGGAAAGCCCCATTCATATACACCTTTATTCAGTACTCCTATTAAACTGAACTTCATGTGTAAAACTGGTGGAGAGTCCCTTCCAGGAGTCTGCACTTCAACTTAACCAAAACAGAAACTTGGTGTCATGTGAAACTTTGTGTATACTCACTGTGGCTTTGTTTTTTTTCCATCTATTTACACTATACACCAACAGGGACGCATTCAGATTAAAGAGGTTACAGTAATGTAGTGGGAGAAAAACAGTGACCAAAACTCATAGCGGAACAACAATGTTGAGTGAGAAAAGATCAGATTGAGGATGTGAGGGTCGGTCTACTAAAATCAAACCAGGATATAAGACTGAGAATATATCACAACATGTTTGTGCACACATGGTGACAATGAACCAGAAGCGGGAAGAAGATGCTTTTCCGTGCTGTGCTTCGTGTTTTCTTTCAAATGTGTCTCCAAGAATGTGCCAAACTTTGCTTTGCAGAAAGTAAACAACACATTTTAGGGGTTGTCAACCTTGAGGTAAGCAAAATCACACCCAATTCCAAGGATGCTTTCATGAGACGTACTTTTGTTGTCTCCCTCCTCCTCAGTGTGCAGAGTCTTGTTTCTGCATGCTCTTGTGTTTCGTGACCGTGCATATTATTGACTTATTTGAATACAGCAGAACCTAGTTTTCCAGAAGAGAAAGAGGCAGGTCATGTATCCACATCTGTTAGCGTCCACTATGTGCTCATCACTTGGATGCTACTGTATGGTTTTGTGTTCATGTTTGCATTACGTTAGCTGGATTAGTGCAGTTTCGTGGGTGTGTTTGTATCCATCACTAAGAGAAAATGTGTGTTGAATGTATGTATGCGTCTGTGAATTCCCCACCCTTACTTTTCTTTCTTTCTTTCTTTCTTTCTTTCTTTCTTTCTTTCTTTCTCCTTTTTAAGCAGTTGTTTGTGTGTCTGCTCTTACACATGAATAAAACCACAGGATAAACAGCCGCACGATAAAATAATTACAATTAAGCACATATGTGAAGCATAGGGCAGAGAGCAAGAGACTGAGGGAGTGCAAAAAAAGACACGGCAAAAGAAGACAAGAGAGTAAAAAGGTGTGAGAAAAAGTAGAGAATGTGAGGGAGATGCATATCACTTCAGTGGCTCGTCTGGGAGACTCGAGGCGCTCCCACGTCCCTCTGCTCTCTCCCTTGGACGACCCTGCTCCCCTCTGTCTGCATTGGGAGAAAGGAAACGGACGAAGGATTTACTGTTGGGTCCTGACTTGTACACATTCCTGGTGTTGTTTTTCTCCCCTCGGCCCCTTGGCCATACCAAAGGCCTCTAAAACAACAGGCTGTCAGGTTGTGACAGCTGGCTTCAAACAGCTCCTACAGCAGCCCTGCACCCAGGTTCCCAGCCTCACCATGGAGCTGTGTGTGTGTGTGTGTGTGTGTGTGTGTGTGTGTGTGTGCACGGATAGTTTTTGGTGTGTGTGGGTGGCTAAGTGTTTGTTTGGTCTGTACATGTGGATGTATAGCTGCTTGTGTCGGTGTCTATCACTTTGAGATAAGTAGGACTTCAGTCACTGAGACTTAACATTTAAACCCCTTTAGTGTGTGTGTGTGTGTGTGTGTGTGTGTGTGTGTGTGTGTGTGTGTGTGTGTGTGTGTGTGTGTGTGTGTGTGTGTGTGTGTGTGTGTGTGTTCGCCACTCACACACCCCTCCTTACTCCCAGTGATGAACCCAGGTGGCAGAGTGGCTTTGAAGCACTGCGAGCCTTCTTATGATTCCCGTGGCCATCCAGGTGTGTGTGGGCTGGCCCTTCTGTCTCAGGCAGAGAAGGCCCTTTTTGTCTGAACTTTGACAGCCAGGAGAACACCATTGATCCCCATGAACACCCCCTCCCCTTCAGAGTGCCACCACACCTCCAAGACACTCCCCAGCTTCAGATGTGGGAAAGAAACCAAAGCTGTCTGGAGGATGGAGGGGTTGTTGGGGGGCGATGAAGTAGTGCAGGAGGTGTGGGCAGGGATAAGGGCTCCTCTAGGTGAGTAGGAGCAGCCCCTCTTAGCACTAATAGGATAATTGTTTGCACTCCACAGGTGCTCACCGTCCAAATGAGGTCACAGCTCAAGTGTGGCTCTTCAGCAGTGGAAGAAGATCGGATATTTTTCGGCAGATAACTGGTAGATGGTTAATAGGCAGGCAGGCAAGCACGCACCAAAGGAACAGATTGAAATGTGCAAATTAATTTAGACATGGCAAATACATGCATATAACATTAAATAGACACATTCAGACATAGTGGAAACATGACATTGAGTCAAGTTATATGGACTTTTATAATCTCACACTTTAAATAAGACAGTGGGCTATTTATGGGTTGATAATACTCTATTTCCTTTTTTATTGTAGTTTACAAAAGTCACTCTTAGCTGTTGCTCTTTTCCATTTAGCACTAGACACATAATGTATACGGTAGTCAGCCTGTATTGGGGTTGGCTGCTCATTCTTACATTTAAGTAACCTCATCAGCTCTCTCCAGTAACCTGATTTGGTTTTCTTAATTTGAGTAAGCAACTAAGAGAAATCTATACAGATGTACCAATTTCTGCCTGCGAAGCTAATGCTGCATTTCCACTGCATGGACTCGACTCGCATGTAACCGTTTTTTTTGTTTTCTATTGCCAAAGGTTGTGGATAATGCCTGGTACAAATGAACATAATATGTCAGTTGATTGCATGCAGATAAGCATCTCTTGCTTTAAAGAGTTTACACAACCTGCTTCTCCATCAAGTCAATGGCAATACACATATACAAGTGACTCACACACACACACACACACACACACACACACATACATACATACACACGCACACAAAAAAAAGATAAATGAAAAACTCAAAGTCAGATATAAGCCCCCTCCACTAGTGTTCCGTGCCTTTGATGGTCTCATGCAGGTATTTTCCTTATGCTATTTCCTGTGCTTTTTATATCACTCATTGTGTATGTCCTCCACTGAGTCTTTAGGAAAGCCCCCTGATATCTCTTTTTTCTTATCCACAGGTACAGTCACATCTTGTTTTGGTGTTGGTTTGATCCACAATTATTCCCAGAAAAGAGTGTTGTTTTTCTGAAGAAGCTGGATGTCCAACCCTGCTTTTCCCTAAAGGGTTGTTTGGCCCAAAGAAAAAAAACATATTAAGGGGCAACCTCTTCAGTAAAGAGTATTTCTAGTGCAAACTACAGATTCACGAGTGAGGTCCGTGGATTATACTGACAGTAACAGGAATATTATTTTTTTATAGTTTCTGCAGAATTTTTAAAATTTAATTTTTGAATTTGATAAACACCCCAAAATCAAATAAAACCTACATTGAGTTGAAGTAGAAATCTTAGAGATACAGTATATCTCACAACCACTGCATGGCTAAACCACTGTTTGTAACACTTATGTTATAGAGAATCATTGTCTTTTTTTTAATAATTTCTACTAGATCAATGAAAAAGAAATGCAAGATAGTGGGAAGAGAGGAAAATCCAGAATGGAACAACACAGTTATGAATGGACAAAGACTGTTGACAAAACAGTCTTCCTTTACTGTCCCTTTCTTTCTTTCTTTTGACTGGAACAGTGTTACATATTCTACATCAACACATGATGTTTACTCAGTTGTTATGGAATCTTTCAATGAATTATTCTAAGTTCAAGAATGAAATGTCAAGCTCCTCATGCATGTTAACTTTTAAGCTCAAATGTACGTGAAGTCCTGAAAGTACTCAGAATTGAAAGCTTTGAAACGTGAGTAAGTGGGCCTTGAGTAGGGATTGTTTTGTCATCTCTTCATTTTCCCTTGTTTTCCAAACTGCCAAGCTCAAAAACAAGGCTGTACCTTGCGCCTGTATACTTTTATATCAATGAATTAGTACCTCTACATAACCTTTATTACAATCGTAACTTTTTCAACTTTATCATAACCATACTTTTACTCACTGGAGGTGATCCCTCCTGCCACAGAGGCAGTATATGTGCAACTTTTGTGCATGCAAGTGTGTCTCTCATTGGCCATTAAGTTGTGGGTGATTTCCTGCCTGTTTTGTAGTACTCTGTTTTTACAAAGAAAAAGAAAAAATCATATATTAACTCGCTCCCCAGTCCATATGGAGGTCAAAGTCCCAGATCAGCTACAGTCTTGCTGTTGCTCATCGACACTTCAGCAGGGCATTTAAAGTTCAGACAGGAAAAATAGTACTCTTAAGTGTTTTCTACAGTGATTGAACATTAAAAAGTGTTTAGATCACTGAAGTGCACTTTGGAAACTATAATGTGGAATTTAAAAACAATCCTTCAGGCTCGTCTGAACGCTGCTTTAGGCCCGATGCCACAGTGCAGACCCAAGTCACAATGGGAGACATCACAGAGTCACGGCCTGTAAATGTTAGCTTTAGTTTCTTTTACATCAACAGTTTACCCATCTCTAATTGGAACATGGCCCCCCTCCCGTCTCTTCCTATCTAAACACATAGACATGCACGCGCACACACATAAGCTCACACATCCAGATATAGTGCCACAGTCAGGCATGCACGTACACATCCAGTGAAATTATGGGAACATCTGGAGGAGCTCATCCAATGCACAGACAAATGTTTCCTGGAGAGCACCAAAAGAACCATCAGAGAGGTTTCAAACAGCCCCGGCATTGCTTAAACACACACACACACACACACACACACACACACACCTCTTGGCTGCAGAGGTAAAGGCCAGATCAGATGAGCGGAAGGAAACAAAGAGCGTCTTTTTGCACTCAAAGGTATTGCAGCGCTTAAGGTTAACCCTCCAAGTACAAGGGGTTAGCTCCTCACATATACACTGTCCTGCCAGGGTCCCAGGCTCACCAGGACACAAAGACAGCCAAAGGGCATGCTGAGCTTCTTGTGAAACAATTTCAGTACGTCATGGTCCTACCTGTCTGGCCTCTGACAAGCTCCCACACCACACTCAGAGTGCAGTAGGGAGGGAAGATCAATACACTGCATGTGCATGTAGGTGAACAGTGAGACAGAGAAGAATGCAGATACAACTTCTCAGTTTTTTGCCTTTCAGTCATTATTTTTGACAACCAAAAAGGGACTTTTTAAAAAAGAAATTTAGAATTTGAAATGGTCAAGTTGTAATGTTGACAGAAAAAATGAATCTTTTTGAAACTATTATGATTTTTTACTTATTTAGTCCAAAAATCACACATTTGCCTCAAAGGTCATTAAGAGGAGACAAGTTGCATATTCAAATTGTGTGAGTGTAAAACTTGTATTCTAAATGATAGATTAGAAAAGTATTCACTCTTCCTCAGTACCATTACGCAAATGACAGCCGGTTGCTGAAAATATTAATTAATAATATTAATATAAAATTTTACTTTTCAGTGATGTGTTTGACATTAAACAAAACTAGAAAATGTGGTTGTCTTAATAATAAAGCCACGTTTAACAGTTGACTCTCCACAGAAGTCTCGGACTTGTCTTTGCATTCTTTTTCCCTTTTTTTTCCATCCCTCTATTTCTCTGTCAGACACGACAGAAAAACACAGTTTATCATTATCACCCCCTCTCACCTGAGACCTCACCTCTTGTCTCCCCTCTCGCTCTACTTCCTGACAGCCCCTCCCTCCACCCGCTCGGCCCTTTCACCCTTCCTCTCCCCTGCCACTACCCATCCCTTCACACGTTCTCTCCTCCCCTCCCTCCCCCTCCTCACCTCCCTACCACCTAGTGAGCACATTTCCTTACTCCCTCCTTGCCAACAAAGGGGGAAAAAAAGCTTTTACTCATTAGCGGATGACCCTTGCCCCTAGGCCACATTTTAAGAGGCTCTACTTGACTCCTGACATGGCCGTCAGCAATCAAAACATGTGCGTTCAGTGCATCTAGACCTGGAAAAGCAGTGTGTATTGATGCTTGGCTCAATGTGTGTGTGACAGCAGTCTGACAGGAGACAGACAGGTTCACTAACTACTGCGCAACCTCTGTGGTGGTTCCTCTGTCCCCGGGCCGGACGTTGGCGATGGTTACCCACGATGGAGATAGATCACTCTCTCTCTCTCTCTCTCTCTCTCTCTCTCTCTCTCTCTCTCTCTCTCTTACTCCTCATGTGGCCCGTTTGCAGGAGCCCCATTAGCTTTATCACCAATGTGTGTTTTTACTCATTGGGAAAGGTGAAGGGTTTAGGCATGGCATGTCAGAGTCAGTGCGTAATGGTGTTGATGCTTTTCTAATTGCTCGCAGAAGTTGGATGTGGTAAGTTTGTTTAAGATCTGATGTGTTTGTGTTTCTAATTGCGCAGACAGGATGCAAACGCACATACGCTGTTTATCGCACTCTTGGCCTCTCTCCGTCTCCCACACACACAGACACATTGTGCTTGATATAAAAAAATATATATTAAAATCACTTTTAATCTTTTTTTCAGCTTTATGTTCACTAGATTTCTCTGAAAAATGACAGAAAAAAAACAGCAAAAGAGTCAACCTGAAAATGTGAGCTAACCCAAGGCTCTCTCCTGCCCCGGTCAGTCTTTTAATGAGGAAGCTGACAGCATATTCCCTAAGGCAGGGTGCTGCTACTGTAGTAATAGCCCTTCATTGCTGACAGATTCATGCACACTCCTCGTTTGATGTGGCTCACTCCTTGTGCTTCGACCTCGGCTCGTCTACTTTTGGAATGTTTTGTTCCAAGGAAAAACAGAGCTTTTCAAAGGACAGCAACCAAGCAATTAAGGTCCTCTGTTTTACTGTGTGGTAATGTGACATACCTCTTGGTGTCTCTGACACTAATATAGACATGTCTGCTCCCAATATGGCAACAGAGGGCTGGTATGTGAAAATGATTTAGATATGGTGTGATCAATAACAATGTTTCAAACCACTACGAAGGGCATCTTTATATTTGAAACAGAAACAAAACAAGAAAAGAAAAACAACAATTCACTCAGCCTTAGGGACTGTAGAAAAATGATTAGGGGAGAAGAGGGGTCAGAGAAGGGGAGGGTTGTATATTTTCTCTTTTTGCTAGGGTAGGTAGTCTTTTGGAGGGTCTTTTCAATTTTTCACATCACAGGTTAAGTCTTTCCTTGTCAAAATCGTATACCCCACAAAGATGGCTTTCATTTTGATATTTAATCAATTAAAATAATTATTTCCATTCCTGTCTTCATGGCTTATAAAGGCTGTCTGAAAAAAAAAAAACTTCCAGCCATGCAGCTCAGGCATCATTTAACTGAATTGAGGGACAGTCAGACATCTGATCTCATAAATATCAGACTATAAATTTTATTTCCGATAAGTGAAATCCAGGCTCAGAGCCACAGAGCAGCAGCCTGGGCTTGTTTCACTCGTTCTGTGGCTGTAATAACCATACAGTAGCAGCTCTTTATTCAGAGTTACTGGAATATTCACAATGTTGTTACTATTTTCATTTTAATGGTCGGATCTTGCTTTATACAAAATGGAAAATATGATTCAACTTCCCTTCCCAAGCCAATAATATTTGTACACTCCCTTAACTGGTTGGGGTTGGAAGTTGGGAGTCAGGGCCTCCAGGTCAGGGTCGATGTTTGGGCCTGGAGGGACCAAAAGCTAGACAGATAAGGAGGAGGTTGTTGGTGGAAGTCTTGTCTGGGGCCTGTCTTCACCAGTCCACCACCCAACCCCTGTATTTGGACAGGGTTTATTTTCAGCCTCTGCGTTGATGTTTAACACGAAAGCCTGCAATATCCAAGCACTGAGCAGCAACGGTGACATGTGGCCACCAGACTTTCAGAGCATTTTCTCCTCCCTCTCCCTTACAACCCCCACACACACACACACACACACACACACACACACACACACACACACACACACACACACACACACACACACACACTCTGCCCCCTCTTCTGCTCATGCTGTTCCTCTGAAAACATTGTGTCCCATGGCATGAGCAAACATGCTTGGCCATCCTTCCTGTGAACCTGTAGAATGGAAGGACCCCCTCTCTGCAAGGCCCATGAGATATCCCAACCTCCTCTCAGTGTAACTCAGAACTGGTGAGACAACAAACCTTGAAGTTGGCTTTCTGTGACCTTTTAAAGGTATTTTAATGGGCCTATCTCCCCACTATTGAAATATTTGGTGGGGCAGGGTAATTGTATCTCTGTGAAGAGGAAAACAGCTAATCCTGCTTGAAAAGGCTACCCTCTAGTGTTTGAAGCCGTTATGACTCAAGACATCAAGGCTTTAAAAGTCTCTTTCCACGTAAACTAGAATAAATCAGAGCTTGATTAGTGCCTTGTTTTCACACCAAGTTGCATCTCGAAAATGACCATCAGAACATTATGACCGGCTACAGGCTGAAGTTAACAAAATGATTAAAACAATCTAAATAATTCACAATGATTATTCCTACATGCAGTAACAATAAGCTTATAGCTATAAATGATCCATATTTGTTTTATTAGTTCTCTTCAGATGAAGATGCAAACAAATAGATGAGGCTTGCTAGATGTTTTTTTTCCTAGTTGGGAGGTCTCCATTGCCCAAGCCTTGCCTCGCTTTTACCCTCCGAGATGTAAAAATGTTTGGCTGATGATGGCTATTTACTCATAACCAAAATGGACAGCTTGCAGAGACAGAGATGCTCTTTTTCCTCTGCCTCCAGTGTCCCAGTTATCCCGAATTAGTTGACTTTACTAGAAATGTGCGTGGAAACCCGTTACGGGTGTGGTGCAGTCAATGATTTGACTGTGTAAAAGTCAGACAACAGAACATTAACATCACATGTACATACACTACCGGTCAAATGTTTGGGGTCACTTCAAAATTTCCATTCCACTCCATTACAGACCAGCTGCAGCTTGAATTTTTTTTTTAATCAGGGCAGCAGTTTTCAGATTACATTATTTGCTTACATAATTGCAAAAGGGTTCTCGACTGTTGAAGAAAGAAGTGGCTGATCTTTAATGCAATATCTACATTGCCCATTATCAGCAACCATTCATCCAATGTTCCAAAGGCACATTCTGTTTACTAATCTGATATCATTTTAAAAGGCTAACAGAGAAAACATTGGAGAACCTACAGAGGGGCAAGCTAAGAAAAGAAATATTAGTGGGAATAGAAACTGGAAAAAATAGGAAATGGAAGAGAAAGATGAGAGCCAATGGCATACTGTGGCACAAAATAACAATGAAAGGGTCTGTTGTTCACACAAATTGAACAAAAGAAAGCACATTTTCCTCAGT
The DNA here is from genome assembly GCF_010015445.1 of Perca fluviatilis. NCBI lineage: Eukaryota > Metazoa > Chordata > Actinopteri > Perciformes > Percidae > Perca > Perca fluviatilis. The sequence continues at coordinate 15,264,175 of NC_053131.1, read as the reverse complement.
TACTTAAAGTGGTCTGTCTGAACATGCAGATCATTTTGAAACCCACAGAGATCTTCAAACTCTGCTCCCATCAACAGGGTTTTCCCAGCCACTTTCCTGACCCTTTCTTGCTTTCACCAACTGAAAGGTCTGATAAACCCATTATTTTACTTGCCCAGCAGTAAAAGAGCTAAAGAGCAAGACATATTTCTCCAAAGGTGGTGGAACCTAAAACAGGACTGAAAGTAGGGTGAATTGGACATCCAATTGTCTGGTTGCCAGAAACATGACTTCAAATTATTGCTAATACTGCAGTTCTTTCAACACCACACCTTTATGTTATATTTTCAGTTTGTTCCACTTCCCTTAAGTGGCGAAGAAAAGAGGCAATGCAACGTTAAATGTAGGCTACATTTTAAATTTAGTCAGAACCACAAAAATGTCATGGGCAACATCTCTCACTGGGCAAATACAATCTAAACTCCCTGCATGTTTAGACATATTTACTGGTATAGAAACATATTTTTGGGGTAAACTGACCCAGTGTGCGAAATACCCAATATTCAATATTCAGGGGTGGTCCATATCTCCCGATTGTTGCGCAATACTGATCTACATTTTCTCAATATGCAGTAGGCCTAATAACATTATATATATAATATTTCATGGACGAAAGCCAAGACAAACAGTCTATAGCCTACATGACAACACACACACGCACACACTTAACAATGTTTGATAATCCGATATGCTATAGTATTCGTAAAGCAACAATGACATAGGAGGTTGCATTGGCTAAAGTTGTTTGGATGCACGTTTTATAACAAGGAGAAGCAAAGTTGTGCATTACAATGCAGACATGACAATAATTGGCACCAATCTGGCGCACTTACAAGAGCAATCAACTGAATAAATGCCAGGTATAGCCTATCGGAGACTGGCACGCAATCAGTGCACTTGCAAATGAGAGCCTGCAGTATGACCAATCGTGTGACATTATTTAACCATCCATCTAAAGCAAATACGATCAGACAGATACATCATTGAACACATACACAAAGCACATTCGCCTAACCGTGCAAACAGGCCATTTCTCAAATTGAAAAAAGACCATGGTGAATGCTGACAGATAGCCTACAACACTCTCTCTCTCTCTCTCTCTCTCTCTCTCTCTCTCTCTCTCTCACACAATCACTCCACTTCTCCAATTCCAAGGCTAGGCTGCTTCACTAAGACCACAGCCAACCACAAGGCCTACATTACCATGCAGTATGCCGAAGGCCGGAAAGGACACACGCACAGTCGCACACACTCATCTTATGCACAACAATCAGTTCTATCATCACAATGCAGTCACTGCAAAGATTGAAAAAAATATCTTACCTTAACTTAGAATAGACCAAAGATGCCTTGGCTCGACTTCTTGTGGTTGCCGTCCTGGTTTCCAGGAAGAAAAGAGGCGATGTCCTGCTTTAATCCAGCTTCTGACGAATGGAACTGGGTCGAATTTGTCCAGAGGAGGTCCATTGAGATCCACAAACAGGAGTGAAGACAGGCTGTCTTTGCGCAACCTGTTGAGCGTCTGGTTGTCCGTCTTATTAACTGTGGATATTACCAACTTCGGCTCCGTTAAGCTCCTGCATTGTCATGAGTGGGTTGAGCTTTTTGTACGATAGCCTTTCCTTTGCCACGGTGTAAGCTGTTTTGAACGAGAGTGTGGTTTTCTTGAGTAAATCAGACTGTATGCACTGGTTAAAAGGGCATATAATGCAGCTTTCGTGTCCACCCTGTTGCCAAAACTCTGTCCTGCATCTAAAAAATGCACTGGGATCAAAGGAGTTCAAATGTATTTCTACAGCATTCAATATAAATGTATAAATAAACATTACTAAGATAATGTAAGGAATATGTGTAAGACAACTTCACAGAGAGAAGTGTGCATGATCACTGCGCTGTGTTTGCTCTGGTCAGTCTCCCATGGATGCTGGACAGCTGTGTCACACCTTCGAGCCTCAACTCTCAAACCAGGTGATGACAGCATTATTGTAGTTAGGTCCCCGAAGGGTTATGGTCAGTGTGTTAAAACATTATATAGGCCCTGACGGTCGAAGTGAGAAACAGCTCTTTTCACCTGCTATGCTCGCCACAGTCTCTACAACCGGCAGACTCCCATGGTTGTGTGAGGTCTTTGTCGAGCTCTTCATTCGTCTCCCTCACCACTGATAGCGGAATACAGTAAATATTTAAGAGAGTTATTGCCGGGATCGGATTAATAACATGCAGTCTTGATTTTCTGCAATGCATCCTTTGTTCCCCTGAGAAGTTACACAACATTAACAAGCTGTCAAGCTGTGAACTGACATGGTTTGTCTCAGTGACTTGTTGTTGGTTTGCCTTAACGTTCTATGTGTGTGTGTGTGTGTGTGTGTGTGTGTGTGTGTGTGAACGAGTGTGTCTCCGTGCCTCTGTATAAGCACACAACAACATTTAAGACTACACACACTTGTCAACACACATCTGTCAATTTTCATGTCCAGAACGTTGTGTATGTGTGTAAGGCAGAAAGAGAACAAGAGAAGGAGACAGTGACAGTGAAACAGCATGAGAGTAAGAAAGGAGGGGAGTAATGGAGCTTGACTAAACCAAGCGCTTGTACATAAATTGACATGTGCAATTAGGGAGATGTACACAGTCCCCCTGGTCTGTTTAAGATCTGGAATAGTTTCCTAACAGCTTCAAGATGCCCTGTTTTGGCTTTGGTTTCAAATCTAAATCGGGTTTGACCTTGTTGAATAATGGTGCTGGTGAAGTTCCCTCTGTTCTCTTTGGCTAAAGTCCAACTCCACACCAAACATGACGGCAAACACAGAACAAGGTTTGGCTTCGCTGGAATCTGATGAATGGTGGATGAAATTCTGACCTGAACTTGAATTCCTGACATTGGATTGTGTAAGGTGGTCATAAACACTTTTGGTTTCCTGTTTATATGGTGTATAAAGATGGAGGGGGCATTAAACTAGAGGAGCTGAGGGTTGAGCTAGCATACTTGGTCTGGAACCTCTCAGAATGAAATGTTTTGGGCAGCTCTTGCTTCTCTTCTTTATTTTGGTCTTTTTCTTACTTTTTTGTTCTGCTTTTGTTTCGGCCTTTTCTGCCCCTTCTTTCACTAAACCAATTCACATACTTGCACAAACACTTGAGTAACTTCCCAACTTTTATCAGTAGCTATTAGCACTTTACACAGTAACGAGTGGCAGACTGCAGTGGCATCTCATGGGTTAAAGACAGCTGCCCACATCTGTAGCTGTGGTTAGCTTTTAATTGTGAGGCCCAGCAAGTGAGCGAGCAGCATGGCGGAGAGGGGGCTGGCAGGCCCGCATATTTCAGCCGAGTGTTCACAGAGCAGCTTTCCGGCCAGCCATGTGGACTCAATGATGGCGTCCAGGGGTGTGCCGTGCTCCTATGAAATATTAAATCTGCTCGGCCCCCAAGTGTGGACAGACCACCTGCAGGCAAGCGTGGCGTGCGGTGAGCCCGGAGATCAGATGTCCCTCAGCAACACACATGCACAAACACACACATGTATGCATACGAGAGAAATATACTTGCCAATGTCCCCACACAGGATAAACCTGTAGGCCTGCACATGCTTACGCTAATGGACATAAACACATACAACAGAAAAAAAACACTGAGAACATGGAAACACTCAAACTGATATGGGAGGAGAGATCTCTACAAAAACATATTTCCTGCATGTGATCATTTTTCTTTGATAGGTTTCTGTTTAAAGCGATAACGTGGAAAGGTTAAATTCACCTATTCAGCTCCAGTGAACAATGAATACTTGTTATTTTCTCTCTTGAAACAATCAGCAAAAGCAGTGAACAATGATGAAGAACAAGAAAAAGATCACAAAAAAAAGAAAACCTAAAAAAAACAACCTTGGAAAGTCCAAAAAGAAACCTAAGCCTACTGCGAAAAGCAGCCAAGAGGACAACGGGTGCTTGTCGACTGCCGTCCCCTTCAGGGCCTCGTTCATTTACACATCGTGCAGTCGGTCCTCAGCCTACCCTCTGCTCCCCTGAGGCATCTCTGCCTGCCCAGATGTGCAGCTGTTTATGTGGAGCTGCAGTAAAAGCAGCTGGCCTGGTCTTCACATGCTCAAAATGAACAGATGGGGTCGCCATTCTCCAAACATAGAGTTCTTGAGGAATGAACTGACTGGCTCAGATAACCTGATTGCAACTCACAACCGGTTCAGAAACAGTTTATTTTCTTTATCCTTCACTGTTCAACCAAAGCAAAATCACACTACCTATTAATGATTATTACAATGTGGCAAGTGGTGCTTTAGGACTTGTGCACACATGGTTACTACCTCAGGTTTATGATTTGAAAAAGACTAGAAATATCCCAATCACTACTGTGCAGCTGATGAACTTGTTATGTAATTCAATCAGGAGAGACTTTGTTGCAGATATGCAAAGATTTATTTGCAAGCTACATATGCAAAATATGAAATGTACAAAGTTTTGGAGATTAGACTCCATCGTATCAAATATGTTTTAAAGGGGTAGAGAAACCCAGACATATCCCCCGATGGAGTCTAGACACTGGTGGTGGTGGTGAAGCAGACTGAATCGAAGGCGTCAATGGGAGCGGTCAGCCGGAAGAAGACCCAGGGTACCGTGGGTGAAGATGACTGGAGGCGGAAGGGGAGGAGGAGGGTCGCACTGTTTGCCTGAAATGACAAGTGACAACTGCATAGGAGAGAATAGATTTAAAGCAGGGATGTCATGCTGTGATTGGCTTGTGAAATACATGGGCGAATCTGATTGGTTTAACTGAAAAGTGAATGCCTAGAAACATCTGATCAGTTTAGGAGAGATGTGATAACGTTATTGAAGTCACCCTGAAATAATTTACGCTGAGCTTCATTAGTGAGCATCAGCACTAACAGAGAATATGTAAACAGACCAAGCAAAAATGTATACATATCAGCATCATTTTTATGGACTAATCAAGGAAGCCACAGCAAGGCATGATTGCACAAAGAAATTTAGAAAAACAAAAAGATTGATGCACTATAAACAGGTTCCAGTCACATTATACTATGTGCCTTTTGTGTTTTAATATGATAACTTAATCCAAATGACTTAATTTCTTAACTATTCCTAATAATCCCTAAAGCATAATAATAATTGGAGAAAAAAAATCCTAAAGCATTTCTGTCACATGCTTTCTGTAATTACTTACTTATTATTAATAAAACATGTTTGAACACATTCCAGTTTGCTTGCCATGTCCTCACACAGCCTACAACTACAATGTTTATTGTTATTGAGAATATTGTAAAAACATATTAGTTAAATTAGCTCATGCCATGCACAATAATTTATTAGTAGCCTATATGTCATAACATTCATAACAGTAGCTGATGTATGCACATCATGCAGTACCTTCTGATCATTACATAGACACTAGTGACCTCCTGTGGTCACTTTGAGTCAATGAATCTTTCTCAATAAATGTTTTTTTTGTGTTATTTGTCCAATTCTTGATAGGGGGTGCCGAACTTTGACACAGCTGTGCATGAGGGATGCAGATGAGATATCGCAAGATTACAGTAAAAAAATAGGTTTATTAGGTGTCTTAGGTTTTCTTTTATACCATATGTTGTAGCAGAAGTTCATGCTGAGTGGACAGATTTTACCAAAACACCAGAGCTCATGACAATATGATGATGTCACTAACTGAGTCACATCCAAGGATGTTGCTAAGAAGCTGCAGTGACACATAAAATAAACATAAATAAAGTCAGAGAACTAACCAAAAATCACCACATAGCCAATATATAATATGCTGCATTGACATCATTGCCAAACACTGTTCATTTTCAAGTTTATCGATGGTTCTGACTTCTGAACACCACGTTTAACAAGGAAACATATCTGGTCAAAAAGGAAAGACTTTTACATTTCATACAATAAATCAATCTAAATTGGCATCAGTTACATTGGTAAAAGAAGCCTATACTTTTCATTTTAATTGGTTTAGAAATACCTACAAGCTTTGTTTTTCATATATAGGCCTCTAAGTCAAACTTACTTAAGTATTTGGTTTCAGTTGAACATTGTGTTGCTAGTAGCAACCGCGACTGACAAAGTTCCATAGCAGTTACAGTTTACATTGTTACATCCATAGACATACAGTATATACATGTATATACACATATACATGTATATACAGTATCTCACAAAAGTGAGTACACCCATCACATTTTAGTAAATATGTCATTATATCTTTTAATGGGACAACACTGAAGAAATGACACTTTGCTACAATGTAAAGTATTAAGTTTACAGCTTGTATAACAGTGTAAATGTGCAGTCCCCTCAAAATAACTCAACATACAGCCATTAATGCATGTAAAGCGCTGGCAACAAAAGTAAGTACACCCCTATGTTAAATTCCCATAGAGGCAGGCAGATTTTTATTTTTAAAGGCCAGTTATTTCATGGATCCAGGATACTATGCATTCTAATAAAGTTCCCTTGGCCTTTGGAATTAAAATAGCCCCACATCATCACATGCCCTTCACCATACCTAGAGATTGGCATGGGGTAGATTCCATAAAATCATCTCTCTATCATCTCTTTATCAGGATGCATAGTATCCAGGATACTATGCATCCTGATAAAGTTCCTGATAAAGGTCTTTGGAATTAAAATAGCCCACATCATCACATACCCTTCACCATACCTAGAGATTGGCATGGTTTTATGTCAGTTAGCCTAATAGCTAGTTTGATTTGCATTGAGACATGATTTTATGGAAAGTACCCCATGCCAATCTCTAGGTATGGTGAAGGGCATGTGATGATGTGGGGCTATTTTAATTCCAAAGGCCAAGGGAACTTTATCAGGATGCATAGTATCCTGGATCCATGAAATAACTGGCCTATAAAAAATAAAAATGTGCCTGCCTCTATGGGAATTTAACATAGGGGTGTACTGACTTTTGTTGCCAGCGGTTTAGACATTAATGGCTGTATGTTGAGTTATTTTGAGGGGACAGCACATTTACACTGTTATACAAGCTGTAAACTTAATACTTTACATTGTAGCAAAGTGTCATTTCTTCAGTGTTGTCCCGTTAAAAGATAAATAATTTTAAAATTAAAAAAAATTAAAAAATAAGAAATATTTACTAAAATGTGAGGGGTGTACTCACTTTTGTGAGATACTGTAGGTATGGTTAGATCCACCATTTTGTCAGATATGTGACCAAATAACTCCCCAAACACCCTCAATGGAGCGTTATCTGTCTATTTTCATTTCAATAAATGCCTTTTAAGTCACTATCACTGAAGGATGTAACACAATGGTGATTGAGCCTATAACCCACTGATGAAAGTATTGCAATATTTATAGCCTATATTTACAGTACTACGAACTGGGTGTCTGGCTTGACATCTCTACAAAAATACTGTATTACAGTTTTGATCTTTTGTATACACGCTAAAAATGGGGCTATGCACACAATGCTGAAAAAGCATGTAACAACACTTTAAGTTACAGATAAATTACTGTTGGGCTAACTGTTATGTATTTAACTTTTCTTACTTTTGCTCATGTGGACTTATCTACTAGACTTATTATTGTATTGTACTTTCCATGTTGCCTTAAAGGTCCTATGACATGCTGGTTTTTGGATGCTTTTATATAGGCCGTAGTGGTCCCCTAATCCTGTATCTGAAGTCTCTTTCTTGAAATTCAGCCTTGGTGCAGAATTACAGCCACTAGAGCCAGTCCCACAATGAGCTTTCCTTAGTAGGTGCCATTTCTGTGTCTGTAGCTTTAAATGCTATTGAGGAGGAGAGAGGGGGCAAGGTGGAGGGTGGGGGTGTGGCCTTAACCAACTGCCACTTTGCTCGTTTGAAAGCCATGATGTCTCTCTCTCATGGGCGGGCCAAATTCTCTGGGCGGGCAAAGCAGAGAAAGGGGAGGTAACCTTGCTCCTTATGACCTCATAAGGAGCAGATTCCAGATCGGCCCATCTGAGCTTTCATTTTCTCAAAGGCAGAGCAGGATACCCAGGGCTCGATTTACACCTATCACCATTTCTAGCCACTGGGGGACCATAGGCAGGCTGGGGGAATGCATATTAATGTTAAAAAAAACTCATAAAGTGAAATTTTCATGCCATGGGACTTTTAATGTTGATCTTTTACTGATGATACTTACTTCTGTCAAGTGACAGCTCATTAGTTTATTTAGTTAGTCTTTTTTTGATGTGTAGCCTAATCAGACCCATCGTTGGCAGGCCCTTTTTCCACACTGTCTGACAATATTCAGTATTAGCTTATACCAAATCTTCACTGGAGCTTCACTGAAATATTCTATATGTCCTGTGCATTATTCATTTAGAGTTGAACAATATTTGAACAAGAAACATGAGGTTTTAATGACTGATTGATTTTTAAGGGGTGAAAGAAAACTCTTTGTGCAGCATTTAAAATGTGCTTGTTTCCTCGCTGTTTGCTTCCCTGCCGGGCATGTGTGTGTCATCTGCTGTCACCCAAGAGATTTTAATAAAGGGCATTTGCAAACTGCCAGATTCACTGAAGCTGTGAGCTGCATTTTAATGTTATGTTTATGTAACCACAAAGATAATGAGGTAGTATTTAAAGATTTACTCTTAATAAAATGATGCACTGTTGCCAATGTTTATTATTATGAATGAGATAACTAAGGACTCGCCCTTGCTCGGTCACAAGGTGGCAATAGAGGCCTACCATCTACCCCTAAAACTGCAAAGCCTCACTGTGCACCTGCTTTCTCTGAGCCAAATGTAGCCTACATACAGTACACCTGCGTGCAGGGAAAAGGACAACTGGACATGTTATAAGGTGTGAAGGTCCACTATGTCCAAGAATTCCTGAACATAGCATAAACACGGTCAGGTCCTGGAAAACCTGGCTTATTATACTTTAAGGAAATCATTTTGAAATGTATGAAACAGTCTGCTTACATGTGTAGTCTGCATGCTTTGTTTTATAAAGTAAAAGGCAACACCATGCAAGAGGACCATTCATTGCAGCTGCAATATGCAGACATTGACCTTGAAATATATTTGTGAATGAAAGGAGGAGCTCTCGCTCTCCTCATTTGGATAAATGTCACGGATTACCTAACGGACGAATCAGTGTGCTTTTTGTCATTCAAGAGGAGGTAAGATTTTTTATTTTTTTTTGCCTTGGAGACTACAAATCAATAGCATCATGCAGTATCTTCTTGTCCATTCCCAATGAGAGGGTTCAGTGGCTGCTGTCGTCATCAGGGCTGGGGGCGGAGGGGGGTTTCGAGTCACATGTGCTCTGATTGGCTCCTGCTGCTAATGCGCTGCCATTGAGGTTTTCTGCTCCGTGCAGAGAGGAGGCGTGTCTTCGGCTGAACAAGCACACGCCTTTTGCATAAATGCTCAACACAGCTGAGGTGATGCTCAGACGCACCAAATTATAGAGCTGCGTTTTGTGCTCAGACTTTGTCTCACAGTTACTTTCGGTTTACGTAAGCAGTGCTGTTCTGCCTTGGAGAGAGAAAGTAGAAAGAAGTCCGCAGCTGTCATTAGATTCCATAATCAGCTCTATTGACAGCAGGTGTGAATTCATGTCTGTATTTCCCCAGCAGATATATACTGGTGAGTACATCTCTTTCACCTTCACCTGTTCACAAGTAGGCGCAGCAATGGTTTGCTTGCTTTGTGCTTGAAAGAAATTAGTAAAACAAGTATCAGACACTGCAGTTGTTGGCTTTGCATCTGACGGGTAAGAACAATGAAGTGTGTGTATATATAGTTGTGGTTTGTTTTTGCTTGGTGATTTCCCCTCAGAATCGGCAACCTTTTGTTGCTGCACCCACTCTTTCCTTTTGAGATTTTCTGTGGGGTGTTGCCCCCGAAATTGGCACTGGCATGGCACCCTTGATTGGAAAATTTAAAAAAAAAAAAAAAAAAAAAATATTCGAGGTCTCACTTTTGTCTTATTTCTTAGAAGCAAACTGATGCCAGTTTGATGTATTTGCTGCATGTGTCAATTCCAAAAGGTCAGTGTTTTCTATTCAAGGAAAAATTCCATTTTATTTATTTTTTAAACCTTGACGTACACAGGCTTACTTGGCTACTAAACATTTTGAATAAGACACTGCTTTCATTCTTTGGTCTTTAATGGTGCAATGCAATTGGAGAACGATGGATGCACTCTGCTACAGTCTATTACTTCTATCTACAATCTCACATTTCCTTTTGGCAATCAGTACACTAACCCGTTGATTTGCTTCTTGACACAGAAATGAGGAGTGCATCTTGAACCTTTCTGTGTTCTCTTATCTGTCAAATGTTTTTCCTGTCTGTCGAGAGGATGTGCAAGTCGCTTTTGAAACATTGTTTTGCGAGCACTGTTCAAACCTCAGCAGGCTTCTTGCTGTTCCTGTTTCAGACTCGACCTCTTTACTGTAACCACACTATGCTCTCTCGCCTGTGCTTTTAAGTACAGTATACCAATGCTTCTGTTCTGTGATGTTAACTTCTATAAGAAATATGAAAATACGGTTTTAGTTTTTATTTCAAAGGTATGCCTAGCAGTACTTGGATCTGCAAGATTGGGGCAAGCTTCTAGACATAAGGTCAACAAACTTTTCACTTGAGATTACCATATGGCACTAGAGTAGTAACTGATCCTTGATGTCTTTTCAGTGGTAGACTCAACTCGCAGGAATCCTTCCAGCACGCTCCTGGGGGGTCTTAGTCAGTCCCTGCACCACCCACATACCTGCAGAGCTGTGTGACTCAGCTGGTGGAACGCTCAGCACTGGCATGGAGCTGCTGTCGCCACACAGGCTGAGATTTATGACAGTAGTAGTAAGAAGTGTGGGGTGGCAGAGGGGAAACAATGTTGATAACGCAAGATGCATATTCCCTTCTTGTGCAGTGAGGTTGCTGCCTGGGCTCTTGTCAGCGCCACTACAGTATAGACAGGAGATAGCATGGCCTTTTTATAGTGTTGAGACAGGTGGATGAACCTGTGTCATGCTTAGGTAATGGCTGTTTTTTCTTTGGGCATCCTTAACAGAATTTTGACCGTTTGGTGTGAGGCAAATATTATTACTGACCATAACAACTAGCTCTGTTAAAATGTGACCGCTGCCTAGGGCTGGGCGATATGGACAAAATCAAAAATCACGATATTTTTTAACAAATATCACAATATATTTGACCAAATGCCTCCTATATCGCTACTGCAGCTATATTGTAGTGTTGACTGTTGGTGCTTTCACAAAATATTTACACAATGAAATTTTGGATAAATCATCAGAATCTATGACTAAGTGGGTAAAGGCAAATAATAGAACAGTTACAACAGCCTGGTAAGCTCAGAAAATGAAATCGCTGTACTGTAATGCAGCCTTTAAAACCAGGAAAAGACAACACTTATGCCATATTACAATATCCAAAATCTAAGACTATATCTAGTCTCGTATCACGATATCGATATAATAGCGATATATTGCATATCTCTACTACTGCCTACTAATGTATGACTAGCTGTAGCATGAAGTTGAGAGCAAATGGCAACATGGTCACTATATAATGAGGTGGGGTAGATGTTTTCCAAAGCAGAAGTGAAGGAGACTGCTAACAACACGACATATCTACTCCTCCACTTGTCTGCCACTCTAGTGGTTGTAATCCACAGGGTTAAAATTCAGACTATGTCAAGTTCTGTTCTCATACAGGGTGGTAGTAAGTGCTAGGGTGATTCTGTTTTTTTTTTTTTTGTTTTTTTTTTATAAGTTCTGATTCCAGGACACACTGAAACATTTTCACCATTTTCTGTCATTTGATAGAGCAAAACTAATCGCTGAATTGAGAAAATAATCTACAGATCAATTGATAATAATCATTAGTTGTAGCCCTGATTAACTTAATTAACAATCTTTCATGCAACTGTAGTGTTAAATATTGCATAAGTAAACTCAAGTAGAGCTGCAACAATTGTGTTAATATTCATGGTCTAAGATGTTTTCAAATTGTTTGTTTGACCAACATTTAAAAAACTATTTTATTAATTGTGTATATACCACTAAATATGCACATTTCTATATATATATTCCCATGGATGGATGTAACCTAGGAAGCTGGCAGAACCAGGTATGCATTATCTTGACTAGGTCAGGAGGTTAAGAGGTTTATTTTATCAACCACACACAATCAATGAAGGTGTAGACTGGCTGCTTATCTTATGTCGTACGTACAGGTTGCATAGGCTACTTGGAGAACACCTAACGTCTCTCTAGGAACCAAGTATTCCACCCTGTGAGAGGGACACACTGTTCAGCCCTGCCTGACACTTAAAGCAGTAAATGGATGTGACTGTAGTCTGTGTATGTTTGTTTCCTCCCAGGTTGACTTGTTACTTGTGCACCCCCACTTCCTCCTTATTGTGCCCCTTTATGTTTTATTAGGCCGATGTTCTGTTATTCTTAGCCGAGCAGGATGTTTATACGATCCCCGAACAGAAATATGACTGGCAAGGCCGGAGTGTTTATCTTTCTTTCCCTTCCCTCCATGTCATCCCCCTCTGCTCAGGTCTGTCACTGTCCAGCCCTCCGTTCCCACCTCCACGGTGTTTTGCATGCCTGCCTCGCCCTCTCTGCATCCCAGTCAAAGATGAAATAAGTGCAAGAGCAGGCCCAGCTGACATTTTTTTCAATGTTAAAACTTGCGTATCCTTCAAGCCTCCTTTCTTTTATTTTTAGATATCAGTGTATTGTTTCATCCAAGTATGCCACGTCGAACCGGTGCCGTAAAAGTTATGTTGCAGTGATTCGTCTAGAAGCTTTTCAATTTTCTACCCTAAATCCTACTGCGATGTCAGTGTTTCCCTTATGAAACAGATGAGGGGTGTGTGTAATTGCAGTGATGGAAAAACTAATTGATAAATGAATTGCTTCAGGGGTTAATGATCTCCTGGCTTTGAGTGACTCATGCCACTCTATTCTTCCCCCACCCCCCCATACGATGTATTTTGTTAAATGTGCCTCCTTTGAGTCAACATGACTGCAGTGTGTTTCTGAACGGAACATTAGCAACATGAGCGACAGTGTTTCAGAAAGTTGTAAATGCACAATGTGGAAGCCTAGAAATCCTGTGGGTTATATCCCAAATTAACAAAAGTTAATTTGCTGAATATTACTTTGTAGCCACAAGTGTAATGTTAAATGCTAAAATGTAGTGCAGTAAGTGGCGAAGAGTCTTTAATTTAGCAAACTGTCATTTACAAGGCAATATCTATGTAAAGTTTGCTCTACCATTAAACCTGTATATTCATAGAGATCTACATGGACTCTCAGTATGAGTGGTGTTTTTTTGTTTTTTTGTATGTATGAGTCATAAATGCAGACAAAATGCATAACTGTGCTTCTGTTTGTGTGGAAACATTGAAATGACTCGGTATTTTCAGTTTTTCTACTGTTGCTACGGAGCATACCTGTCATAATAGATGAATAAGACTGGTGAATGGTAAAATCGTATTCCTTGGATGTTAGAACACATAATCGCACCTTATTTTAAAATGTTTAAATAATCATCACCATTCTGCTGTATCCAAAAATAAACATTCAAGATTCAAAGTAGGTCAAGCGAAGCTCAAATCTTTGCCCCCAAACAAACAAAGTCCATTGAACCAGATAATGTGGGGATGTGAGTGAGCCTCTTGTCATGTACGGTTTACTTTGTTTCATATAGCCAGTGACCACACTAACCACAAGCCTGTGGCCACTGACCACCAGGTTTCAAATGGAGAGCATGAGAAGGCTGCCCAGCATCTTGTCTCAAGACAGCGTCTATCAGCCCTAGGACCTGCTTTGTCTTTTTATTTTTTTTAAAGCTTTACTACGACAATGCTAGATAGTGAATGCACTGAACATGGATAAACAACCTATTGTTACTAAACTCTAAAATGGAAAGTTTGGCTACACTTTGGAACGGAGTGCATCAAGTTCCACCCCAGTCAGATACCACAGCACTCCCCCAGCACACTCTCACAATGACTGTTCTTTGGTTGCTAGCGCAAGAGCGCACCATCCTGTATTTAGAAACGGCTAACTTATGCAAGCCACATCATGAGCTGTGCACCTTTTGCAGTGCATTAGCACAGCAGAGCACAAACTGGATGCTTGATGTGTTGTGGTCAAGATGTGCAGAGTATAAACAAAACTGTCTTAACGTGCAGGTAAAGCAAACAACCATGGCTTTCAGGTTTTGACTGTGTGGATGCATATGAACAGTTTGATGGGTGTTTTTTAAATGGGTTTTCTCCTTGTAATATGCCATTATTGATTTCTAATCATGACTTAGTATCTTTTGTCCTCAGCATATACAACCTGTCCACTAGTAGATTTAGTACAAACACGCACCACATTTATAATAATTGCAACCTTTTTTCTTAATTCATTTGTGAACCGGCACTATGCTTTAGTGCTAAAAGGTTGTGCACAGTATACGTTGTCTCTTGGAACATGATCACCATTGCACAGAATCTAATCACAACTTTTTTTCATCTTTCAACCCTGCAGCCCAGTGTTGTGCTCGGCCAAAATATGACTGAGGTGATGATCAACAGCTCCCCCATGGAGGATATGAGGCTCAGCCCGAGCAAGGACAGACTCTCCTTCCAGGTAGGACACACGCACGACAATGAAACGCCACTTCTGTCTCAATTCCCTACCCTTACATTTTTATTTGGCTTATTCATTCATTCATCACCGCGTGTTGTGATTTGGGAACAGCAGCTGCATTTGGTATGATACAGTAGAAATGTTGGTATAATGGATATAAATGCAAAAGAAAAGGCATTCTAGATATTGTCTCTTTATCCACAATACCCCTGGCCAAACAAAATTGTTTTTGCATAAAAAGACTAAATTTAGAATAGTTTGACTTGGTTTACAATTATGAGTCGGGCTAACACAATTGTTTTGTCATTGAAGTGTAATACCCAAAAGATGATTACATAACTGAGAACATTTTAAAAATGAAGAATGAAATAACAATGCTAAGAGAAACATTACAGCAACATTCTACACCCCTTATTTTTCATGCTCTAATATGTTAGTTAGAGGGCATTGGAGTTTATGGTCAGTCACAACTTTAAATGTGTGTGCGGGAAACTGCATGTAATTTACTGCAGCCTGTCCCCAAAATAAACCCTGCAGATTCAGAGAAATGAGAGAAGCAGCCATCAGGTGGTCATGACAAGGCGTTTTCAACGGCTTTGTTTTACTGTCTGCTCAACAGGGCCATCTTGGAAAAAAAACTACTTAAACACACAGCTGCTTGCTTATTTTAGTGTCACTTTTGTACCTTGGGTGAAGAAAAAGAAGTAAAGGGCCCTATGTTAATACTTAAATCAATTAATCTTCTACAGTGAAATGCAGTTAAGTCTAGACAATTTATGGTTTTGGAAGTTGGCCTAATAGTTAGTGAAGCTGCATGTTAACTGGTGGGCCAGACTTACCAACAGTGTAGTAATGTAATTTCCTGTTTAAAAATGATTTTAGATAATTTCATACAAGTGACACAGTCATAAACTTAATACAGTAGCCTGCTAATGCCATGCTTTATGTAGACTACTTTGATAGGATGTAGACTGACCTAGAGGTTAAGTCTGGCTTCCTCTCCCCACAGTTCACACCCCAGCTGTGAGTCTGAGAGGATGAGAGGAGCGGATGGGGGGGGGGGGAGAAAAAGAGGCTGCCACTGCTCCTTTCTTTCCATCCCATACTCTGTATTTCCTCACCTCTGCCATTTATTTGCCCAAGGTCCTAGCCACTCCTTAGGAAAAGCGCTGTACGGAGCAGTGATGTTGCCACCAGTCACTTCCTCCATTATGGGTGCCAGGAGCTTTGACACAAAATGTGGGACGATACAATTCCAGCTGCAATTTTATTTTTTTACTTTTTTTAAGTTATTGAAATGAATGTGACCTACTAGTGGAGAAGGATGAGCACATAGTTGACTAATTTACTGAATTATCATCTCAAAAGGCAATTTCATGATTCAGGCGTATAGTGTGCCGCACACAAGTTTCTAAAATAGCCAGCATTGTGCCTGGCTGATGTGTCGTTGCTTCCTGCCACTGGAAGTGAAACAAGTTATGACGTGTAAGCTATGAGTCCAAAGGCAAGGTCATTTACTGCCTAACTCCCCTTGGTGCTGACGCACAGTGAGGATTGGTGATGCAGGCCAGAAAATGGAGATGCGCGCAGGCATTAGACATGAACACAGACCTGCACACACGCATAATCAAACCTCTTGCTGTGGTTTTATACACAGCTGTTTTTGAACCATGTAAAAGCCACAAATACACGTACATGCTTTCATAACCTGAAATTCTCACATCCACAAGGCATATTTATAGCTCTTGTTTTTTTTTCTTTTATTTTTTTTCCTTCTCATTGGTCTCCTGTGGAATTCATGGAGACTTGGACACAGCTGGATCCCCTCTATCTCTTCCATCTCTCTCTCCTGCCTCATCTAATGCTTTCTTTCCACTCGGCTCTCTGCCCAGACAGTGACATTGCTCCCGACCCCTCCAATGTCTTGGAGTGAAATATGCAGGTCTAAAAATATTCATCCACTTTATCCAAACAGCAAAAAATGCTGTTCTTGGACCAGGAGTGGCAGACCTTTTTTTTTTTTCTTTTTTTTCTGGGCCATTTTTCTGGTTCCTGAGAACAGAGTCTGTTGTCCAATCTCGCCAGGACAGGGAATGCATGTAATCTCTTGTCAGACTTTCTCTCATGCCCTTGAGTTAAGATCTGAACATTTGAGTGTGGCATGCTGCATATATAAGCAGACGTATCAGTCTGAATTTATAGATAACTTAGCTGATTTTCATGTTCTTTCCTAAGCCTTTTTTCCAACTCTGTCCACAGGAATGTGAAGTATTCAGCACCAAATGCTGACTGTTATAGGCGATAAGATGTTTTTATTTATACACAAATACTTTGCCAGTAAACCTTTCACGTTTTTAATGTTTTGAAATTCCCTGATTATGTTCCCGTATAATCTTCGGAGTAGTGGGTGATGTGGTACTGGATGAGTTTGTAAGCAGCTATGAACTGCTGGGCACAATGCCTACCAAAGCATTTAGATTAAACATGTTGCAGCATTTACTGTAAGTCTCACTAAACATGCCTCATTTACCCATACAGTACACAGCCACTGATGTAACTTTCTTGTGGAATTTGTTTTTGGGTGAGGATGTGGAAAGCTGGCTTGGGTGTTAGGAATGTGGGCTGGGCAAGAGCAGGTATGCCACTGGGATTTTAAGCAACCACTTCACATCACAGATGTTTAGTCTTCACATCACTTCCTTCGGTTGTTTAACCTTGTAGTGGTGCCTGCAACACTTCTACAAGGCTCGAGATTAGTTCTGTTGTCCCAGAGCCTACCACACACTTAGCACTGATCAGAAATATGCTTACAAATCATTTCTCACGTTACAACGGGACGGCCGACTCTCCTAGCTTGAATGGGCCTGCTCTTCCATTTAGAAAACAAATTGTATTAACTTCTGAGGTTAATGAAATATTAATATCCCTTGTCTTTCCTCTTTTAGATATTCCCAGACCCCTCAGACTTTGACCGTTGCTGTAAGCTCAAGGATCGGCTCCCATCCATCGTGGTTGAGCCTACCGAGGGAGAAGTCGAGAGTGGGGAGCTTCGCTGGCCTCCAGAGGAGTTTCTGGTCAGTGAAGAGGAGGAGGAGGAAGAAGAGGAGGAGCGGGATAATGGCAGCATCCAAAATGGACAGCCAACACAGAATTCTCAGCACTAGAGGCTGTGTTGCAGCACCCATACTCGATTGTTCCCGCCCATTGCCACACTGGTTACACTGCACCTCAGCACTCAAACAACCTGGCAGACACACATTCAGTGTCTCGTGATGCCATCTCGTTGCCCTCGAACCCAAAGCATCGCACACAATACACACAGGCAACACTTTCTCACACAATTTATTCTCCTTGACTGCAAACCCGCTAAATCGCACTCCTCACAAAAGAACAGACGAGCACACCTCCAACCTACACATAGTTCCTACCATGCCTACCACCGTGTGTGTCTCAGCCCAGAACGGATGTCCTGTTGGGACAGCGGCAGCTCACTGCTCCATGGACAGTTCTTACACTGCAGTGGGCTACAACTGCTCTGTACTTTACTCCAAAATGGCTGGCATCATGACCCCAGAGACTTGATACTCTCATACAGAACTATTGTGGTACCCGTGGGGCTTATGTCTGCAGTAACACTGTCCATACCTTCTTAGTTTCTGGATTGATATGTTGATTATTGTAATTGCCACTGCTGTCCATAGATTTTGTCTTTCTGAGAAGTGAATGTTTTGTGATTTTTGTCTGAAATGGGTGTTTGTGTAAAATGTTATCGGGATTTTCCCCTCCCCTCTTCGTCTAAAAGATTTTGTGACTTGTGTCAGGCATTCACAGTACAACAAAACTAAAAGGCAACCTGGAATTTTTTTTTTTTTTTTTTAATAAGAAGTGAGCAGGAAAGTGAAAAAATAAACCAACATGCCCTGCTAATGCAATAAATTGTACAAAGCCTTTTTGTGCACTGAGGGTGCAGTCACGCTAGGACTCCTGTGAGCCTTTTGACAAACCGTACTTGGATGACAAATCAGAATAGTACAACATTGAGAACAAAATCTGACGCAAGCAGGTTTATTGTTCAAAAGGGCAAAGCTGAGTACTGCAAATTGTAATTTTAAAAAAAGCAGTTAATGAAGCAATGTACAGACCCAATGAAGGATGTGTAAATACTTGTTCCCAATGAGCCAACCCCTGAGGCCATGTAGTGTGCTGATCTGGTTTGTATGATGGGTTTGTTTTTCTTTTAGACTGAGAATCATTTTGAGCTGTACACTCCTGAACTGAAAGTTGTTCCTAGTCTTCCTTTTTCTTTATGGAAACAGCCATACTGTTAAAGTTCAGGTCGCAGAAAATTAACTGTGGGACAGAGTTCGCAAATAAGTAAAGTTATATCTGACAGTATTAAATTCTGTTAATTTTGTTTTTTAAAGTCTGGTTTGCCAAAAAGTGGTTGATGGGAAGTCTTTTATTCTTTGGTAGTAATGTCTGGTATTTGTTCTGCGATTTCAGAAGTGTGGTGTGTGTGGTATATTTTTTTTTTTCTCACTTTTTAAAATCACCACTTATAGTTTGTGAAACAAGTCTTGTCATTTGTAGAAAATATTTCACATTTGTGCACACTATGAAATCCTGTTGTACAAGCATGATTGAGAAGATTTGTTTTTGTAACTTCTGATTTGAGTGGCATTAGGGCTGTGTACAGAACATCTCTCTCTTTCTCCTGTCTGTAACCTACAGGTCCCACATTGTTTTTGTAAAGCTCAGGGAGATTAGCCGCCATCTTTCTTTTGTTTTGTTTTGTATTTAGACCACTTTTCTCTGACAATTACAGAGGCTGTAAATAAACCTTTGAATTTGCTATCCGACTGTGTGACTCAGCTGTGAGAATAATTGACTGTAAAGAGACTGTAAGAGCCATTTTTATGGGAAGATGAAGTAGACTAGTCTTTTACAGGGGTAATCCTTCAATGCATTTATATTGTTTCCAAGAGACATTACTTCTGTTTACTTTCATCTTTTATGTGAAACCCCACCTCCCCCAATTTTCCATACTCACTTCACCTGCAGTGGTTACAGAAACACAGTATTACTTCCTGCTTGGCATCTGTCACATACAGAATCTCTCTACGAATATAGATGCATCTATCAAATGGTTCTATGTAGAAGCGAGAACAGGCCACATGCTACTTCCTGTCTTCAACTTGCACAGACAATCTGACTCCTAGTTAAGCTAAATCTAATTCCTGAGCACTGAACAGCTTCCATTCCTAAGTTCTTAAAACTTGCATGTCTGTGGAAGCAAGTCCTCACGCTCTACCCATAAACACTCACCACACTGATACAAGACTAATAAAATGTGGTTGAGTGGTAAAGCTTTAATGGGGAACTGCCACATTTACAGGAATAAACAAAGCTTTCTGATCACTGTTAGAATGGAAACTTCTCAGGTGATTTGCTGCTATGTACTGTATTGGTGACTGAATAGGTCAAGTTTAATTGGCTAGTACAGGGAATAGTCCCATCAGATTTGCTGATGTAGGGCCTTTGGGGGCCAAGAGCCTGACAGATTGTTCCAAGGTGATACTCTCAGGGCCTTATGGTCACTTCCTGGAAGGTGAACAATGAACTGACATTCTATCCTGCTTCCTTCTTCCTGGAAAAAATGGAGCATAAAGAGTTATTAATACCCCCTCAGCTGATAATGGTGGTCAGAAGCAGAGTGTGTGTCTGGCCAAGGGAGCCGGTGGCTAGTTCTGAATAGGTTAGAAACGGAATGTCCTTTGTCCCTTTCTAAACAATTGCTTCTTGATCTCAGTGGAAAGTTTATGAGATCATGGAAAAAAGAAATCATAAGCAGTTAGAAAAAGACAACTGCAGTCCTTGGAGAGACTGCCTGAACTTGCATCTAGCTACGCAATCATGTGACGTCAGCCAGACACCTCTGAACTTTGCATCGTCTTTCAAAAATTACTGAAAGTAAGCAAGTAGTGAGAAAGCAATATGCTTCAGTTTTAATAAAGAAAGGTGCTGTGTTTCTGGAGGTTACGGAGATATGAAAGGAAGACCCTGAAGCATCTTTCCGTAGCATTTTGACATTTTGAGCAGCTTTTATTTTCAGCTCTTCTCCTTCAGCCACTTCTCAGCTGATTAACTCAGTAAGGAACCTCTGCAATTAAAGACTATTTTAATGCATCCGGTAATTGAAATTTGCTTCGCCTCTTAAAACCTGATTGAAGGACTAAAAAAATGTATTTCCATCTCAGTTACAACTCCCAGAAAGATCTCACTTAAAAAAACCTTGAAAACCTATTTTCTCAATCAGCGTCTTACTATGAATGATATGTTTTTATTTTTATTAATTTCTGTTGGTCATCATAATTTGGTTCCAGGAAATACATCAAATAAAGGCTAAACAACAAATAAAAAAATAAATAAAAAGAAAATAAATCAATAAAGACAGATTTCAAAATTTCATCAAAATCAGAATTTCGTCAGAATTTCATCTCTATTTTTTATATACTATGCTTCCCTCAGTACTTATTATAGATTATATCGACCCACCCCTACCAACCCACCCTACCGTCCGCCCACCTCTCCCACCCCATCCCCATTTACCCGCATATTACTGGTCCTCATTCAATACAGATCACACACACACACACATACACACACACACACCAACAGATAAGTAAAATAAAATAATACAAAAATAATTATAAAGGGGGTTCTAAAGACATGCCCAAGAGGGCATTATAAATTTGGCTCCAATGGCTATCAAATTGTTTCTTTTTATTTTTGTCCTCTGACTTTCAACACACAGATACTTACTATGAATGATAAACACAGCATTTTCTAACAAAGAAAGAAAAGCTTGGGGTTTTCCCACTGTAATTATTTTTTTCTTCTGTGCTTTTCTCACTGGTTTGAAGTGGGCGGTGCTCAGTGTGGAAAAGGTATTGTCACTACTTCCATGCACCAATCCGGATTTAGCAACATTTTAATCAGTTGTGGGGTTATTTGCTTATGTTGCCATATACAAAAACTGCTAAAATGAGGTATGCTATGCTATGCTATTCTACGTTGGGATAAACTAATCCAACCAGTTTCATATTTACCGTACAGAGATGAGAGTGGAATCTATAACTATCTTCCTATCTAACTTTTGGCAATAAAGAGAATGAGGATATTCCCAAAATGTCCAACTATTATGTTACACTCTTAATAAATAATTCTTAAAGGGATGCTTTGTAGATTTTTAAACTTAGCTCTGTGTCATCTTTGTGTAGGGTGTGTGTTTAGATGAACGGTGTTTGGCTTTCTCTGTGGTGCCAGTGCACGGAGGAGCAGAGCAGCGGAGCCCCATGACATCCTCCGTGACCTCGGCTGCTCCGAGCTGGGGAAGCCACCCACCCTTAATCTGCACAATACTGCCCACACTGTCATGACACAGAGCTGGATTTTAATAAGCAAAATATCTCTTTAAGGATGTTTTTCCTTACATTTTTTATTGCTTATTTAGTCATGGCTATTATCCTATGAAAAGAG
This sequence comes from Perca fluviatilis, assembly GCF_010015445.1. NCBI lineage: Eukaryota > Metazoa > Chordata > Actinopteri > Perciformes > Percidae > Perca > Perca fluviatilis. The sequence goes on along the minus strand of NC_053131.1, from coordinate 15,241,916 downwards.
GGTTTTAATCTCATATTGACCTTTGAACATGCCCTTATTTTTTGTGATTTTCTTGAGTGCAGATTTTAATCACTTTATCTCTTGTGTGAAAGTAATTTCTTTACACTGTTTATATGTTTATCAACCACTCCGCTTGATGTCAGAGGTGACAGCATTCATTTTGCAAACAGTAAGTGAAAGTCACTGAGTACTCTGTGACATAGGGGAAGGGAGTGTGTCTCGCACACCATTGTTGGCATGAGACACAGTATCTTTAAATGTGTGTGGGAGAGCGTGTGTGCCTGGCTATGTATTAAAACTGTTGTCAGAGCCCTCTGAGTGAAGTCACTGATAGCTCTTCTAGCTCATTCTTGGAATTCTTTCCAATGGAAACAATCCCATCGCTGATCCCAGTGTGTCAGCAGAGTCTGACCTGCCAACCCCTGAATTCTCTCTGACTCCCAACTATAGTCCACATTAACGCTGTTTCACTGTCACCCTTCTACACATGAACTAACACCATGTGAACATAACATAACCCCTCCCTCTTCAATATGGTGTCATGAAGAGAAAAAGGATGCTTATACGATGAACTCTTTTTCCACTCCCTCTTCTCATTTTACTGTTTTTCTCCAATGTAGTTGTTTTCTTGTTCTTTCTATTTTTTGCTCTCCCAGACTTTTATCCCATTCTGTTGTTTCAGCAAGTTTCCCATACTTGCATTACAGTAGTAATATACTCCCACAGTGCAGGTTATGTAATGTAAGTTAACATTTCATTATAAACAGTGTCCCTGTTCTTATTTAATGCTGCAACCTTATTGTATAAGCCACCAAGGTTTATTTTGTGTGTGCATGCATAACTGTGTCTGTGTGTTTGTGCAAAGCTTGCAAAGGAGCACATGTGCTTGGAGGTTTTATGTATAACCGTGTCTGTTATTATGAGTGCCATGTGCGTAAGGGAAAGATTCTTTTCCCATGGTTCCTTAAGTGTGAGAAGAAAGTAGAGCTCTCAGGACATGAAGCAAAAACTCTAGCTAGTTATTTATAACCTGTCTGGAGACAGCCCACCAAGCGTAGACACATATCTGGCACTGTCAACAAGGGAAGAGCTAGAATAAGATACGCTGAGAGGCATACAACAAGGAGGGGGGATTAAAAGGTGAAGGGGTCAGGGAGGGATGGAAAATTAAGGATGATGAGGAGGTAGAGCATTAAGAACACCTGCACTGTGGCCAACTTAGGATGATTTAAGACAAAATGCAACCAATGCAAAAAATGACACTTGGAAACTTGCTTAGTGTCACCATACCCTCATAAAATTAGCTACAGTACTTTCCAAATGATACTATAAACAGCATGAATGGAATAAAATGAAAAAAAGCAGAAATGCATAAGATCTCTAGTCAGTGACTCATTTTGTTGTACTATGTCCTTTCCCAGAATATATTTGACATTTGAAAACCCCACAGCGCCATGTGATACACCAGTCAGAGAACAGAGGACCACAAAGTAGTGATTGCGAAATAAAGCCTCCACAACATCACGATTAATCAGTCAATCATCATTATTACTCTGCCAAACTACTGTCTGAACCTGCATGTCAACACACCAGCAACGCAATTGCTGGGTTCACAACCACAGCACATTATTGGACGGATGAGTCTAAGTACCCAGGGACTTGTTCTCTGTTCAACAGAGCGATGTAAGGTACATCTCCATCTCATCCTAAAGCTTTTAGAGCTTTGATCAATACAAGTCTGCTGGCATCTGCTTTTTACTGTAGTTGTGTGTGTTAATGTGCTAATCCACAGGCTGCTGCTCTTCCATAGGCTGTTGTTGATATAAATAGAAAGCTTATGGCCCCGTCAGTCTAATCCTTATTGCCTATAGAGACCAGGGTGGAAAAAGGGAGGAAAGAGAGAGAAGATAGGACTAGGACATAGACGGAGATAAACACAGAAATCAAGATGCAAAACTGGAGTTACTGTGTTGTTACAGGTGTGAGGCCGATCCACGTTGTCAATTTGAAGAGGTAGTGAAGTGAAAGAGAAGAAGACTCAAGTTAAATCATCCATGCCCCCTCTTTGAACTACCACAAAAGCACAAGAGGTCATTAGAGGCAAGAATGTTTAAAAAAAAAAACAACTGAAGAGTTTTTTCTTCTTTCAATAAAGCCTCGTTAAAGTGATATCAATAGACTCCATTGAAAATAAACCACAACACTGTGTACAATGCCCGAAAAAAAAGTCACAGTGTCCCTCCCACGTGGATTGATGTAAGTGGAATGGCATGTGGATCATGAATTATTGTTGTTGGTCTCTACATTTATCTGTTGCATTTGACTTGGCTTACCTCCCATGTCGTTTTTATCAGCAAACATAACTAAAGTATACATGTTTTATGTTTTTTCATGGATTAAAACGACTGTGATTCTCACCAGAAGGCTTAGATATTTGGAATTCTCAAAAGGAATATGATTAAGAGTACCTAATCAAATTGCTTTTGCTAAATTATCGTGCACAAGCGTCATTAATCATCTGGACGTGCTTCTCTTTTGAAGGTGAGTTGGCACTAAACTGAAAAAATGAGAGCTTGTTTCAAAGCAAAGTTTTTCCATTCCCCCTCTGAAGTGATGCGTTGACCCTTGAGAAGTTTATACTGACAAAGCTATACAGTTCACTCAGTCTCTCAGATAGAGTGCATGCCATAGGGAACAGGTCATGGAAAAGTCTTGAGTTTGACTAAGTGCACTCTCTCTTTTACCCTGTCTGTCAGTCTACCACACACACACACACACACACACGTTTACACACAAGAGAATACATGCATGCTCGGATACGCTCAGACACATTGACTAATCTACGCACGCACACATCACTGAATGCTGAGGTAATTTGTAACAGTAGAACACCTCATAACTGCGGGTAAAAGAAACAAATGACACATGCTAGGATTTATACTACTTTAAAAGGCTATGTTGGGGACTGAGTCAAGAAGTATATCGCCAATAAGATGCTTGAGATTTGAATGAGTTCTGACATATTATTAACATGGGGATCTTGAGGATGAACATTGCAACATGAGCAAAACCTCTTGAGGATTAGTGAGGACAAAAGTAGTTACAGAAATGGGCATACCTTTCCAGTGGCAGTTAATGCAGCGAAAACATAATTGAAAGACATTTATGTCATTGCAAAGGTTGAACTTCCAGAAAGGAAGTAGGTTATATTTAGGTAGAGTATGTTGAAACAATGTGAAGCCTACTGGATATTTACTCTTGAAACAATTTAACCAAAGGGCATGAACGATGAACTTCTTTTCAGTGTGTTGTGGACTTGTCATGTTCATTGTTAACCTGTATTAATGATTAAAGGTGCAATAAGTAATACCGACAGCTAGCGTTTAAAATGATTAATGCATGCCAAATTCAAAATACTGGAGAGAGTCATCTCCCCCGGCCCCTCCTCCCCAGACTTAAAATTCGCTAAAAAAAATTGTTTGCATGTCAGTTTGTAACAAAGTGGGAATCATCTTACTGTCCAGCATAATAACCTTAAAGCTGGCGATGGTAATAAGAATATTCCATAACGTAACATAATATACATTGCAGAGCTACCATAGAGAACGTAAGTTGTGTCCCAATTCAACAATTCAGGCTACACGGTTGTTTTGCCAAAGTTAAATCTTGTTTCCGTTATGAGGAAGTCAAACTTGAGGTTTCCTGTCATATGTCTGTCATGGTGGTTGTAACGTTAACCAGTTGTGGCCCGCTTGCCCCGATCCTCCGGTAACTTTAACAATTAACGTGTGTTAGCATGGCGGCGTTAGCCAGCACCAGTCGAGATCACTTTAATGGCAGTGTCAAAATGCCCATCCCTACTAGTAGCCGTGATAAATTAGCATACGGCTCAATGCTTACCTGTTCAGGAGGAAATTAGCCAACTCTGCGTCCTATGGGCTCTTAGCTGTCTCATCTCCAATATTTTCCCATCTTTTACCACGTCTCTGGTCATGCAACTGTTTAGAAAGATGGCAAGTTTGTTTTTTAGATTGGGTAGAATTAATCTATCTCTGTTAATCCAGTTGCTTCTACCATGGCTGCAGCATGTTGTTTTTGCGTGTTTGCGTTTAATGTCTGGCAACCGGTGTCAAAATGGGCAGTTGACAATCACAAAGACCAAAACAAAAACAGACATTCCATCCCAAGTGAAATTCCAAAGGAGAAAATACTGGCTTTAGCATTGTTGTCAGAGAAGATAGTATTTCAACTTAGCATGTTTCCTTAATATTTGATGACATATTGTGGTCATTTTTTTATTTAATACAGTAAATATATTACATATTGGACCTTTAAAATTATATTTTGATTAGTTAATTGGATAAAGGACTTTTTTTATTTTCACCTGGTTATAATGTTAATGTTAATTTAAATGATGATGCTGAGATAAATTAACTGTATTACTAAACGTTTTGGGGGATTGGACTTTATCTGTATCTCTAGGTACAATTTCAAAAGTATTGCTTTTATGCTGCTTTTTTCTTCTACTCTGCTATTTTGAATGGAATTATTGTATTTTTTACTCCACTACAAATAATTGACAGCTATAGTTACAAATTACCTACTTTGCAGATTACTGTATGATCAGTTTTAAAAGTATGATGCAAAATGACAGCTTTACATTGTAAAGATTTAAAGATATTTTTCCTCAATGTCTACCACTCTCCCTTTGCACCTTCTACAAAGACTTTATGAGTAGAGGTAGTTTGACTGCTGCTCAAAATATAACAAACACGTCAACCATAGTCACTAACAACATGAGAAATCTACATAGATAGCATTCACTTTTGCTCCACATGTTGTTTCTGCTCCTCGCAAGTGGAATGTAACTTGCACAAACAGCACCCCCTGTTGATGTCTGGGTGTAAGGACAGGTGAGAGGTAACAAGTTGAGAGGTCGTGTTAGCAAAACGGCGGCGGCTGTACTTTTGCTGTAGTCATAGTAAGTAAAGGCACTCAAAGAAAGCTTGTCGTGGGCTATTATCTTGCGAAAAACAAGCGTCAGCTTTAAGGACTAGAAACGCAATTGTTGCTAAGCTTTGCTAGTTAGCTAACTTTAGCAAGCTGCTACTGGCTTGCTTAGCTACTTGCTATGTCGCAACCAAGTGCTTGGACTTATTGGAGCTAATAACTAGCTCACCTAACTGAAACTAACTTTGATTCGGGAGGAGAAACACGGAAGGTGGGTATGTTGTCATCCGACAGTATGTAATATCTACCGACAGTAGCTAGTTAGCTAGTGCATTATCCAGCCTTGTTAAAATTAGCAGGATAACGTCGGCTAGCTTTAGCTATCTTATGTTTTATGTTGGATTTGGGTTGTTAAATTAGCATGCATGTTGTTCGTGTCATCCTGGTTGTGAGCCTGGTCGTTAGCTTTCTCTCATTTTTCCAAGTAGCCTATCCTACGTTAACGTTATGGGCAGCACAATATACGGTAGAGTTGTAACCTTCTTATATAGCTACTGTCTATGGTTGTAACTTATCAATGAAGTGGCCACTGAAGAGCACAAACTGTCCTAACGGAAACTATCATAACATCAACCAGTCCATTATTACTTCACATTTCATCTCACCATTTTTAATCTAAAGGGTTGTCACTTATTTGCATGTAGCTAAGGCTAGGGTTTAGTCATCATTTGCGCTAACTGAATGGATGATCATTTACAGACAGAAATGGCAAATCTCGTTTAGGGCCTGATTGTGTAACCACTTAGCTTAAAGTTAAACGTTGGCTAACCTGTTTGGTCATTCTGGTTAAAGTCCTTGCTCCTTATTTACCCCACCCTGAGATTATGGAAAATGTGTGCACGTTAGATAATGAGCGACTTATTGGTTTTGATTAGACTGCATTAACAAGGCAACGTTTAGTCCGTGTTTCCTAATGCAGGTTGATTTAATATCAGCAAATACCCAGCGTTATTGAATTACTCATGATGCAGCCACTGACATGCACCTTGCTCACAAACTCATTACTCATTCAGACTTAATGTGCAGCTGATAATAAACCCCAACCAGTTCAGACATATATACTCAGAGACTGTAAGAAATTAGTCTTAATATATCAAAATGTCTTCCTGATTTGATGCAGTTTTGTTTACACCAGGATTGTTGTCATTTGTTTCCCCACCTGTGTGCAATTAGTATGTATACACAACACACATTACCCCCATTACCTGCCTGTGGGGCTGCTTAAAAGTGGTTAGACAGGAAAGGACATTTTTCAAGGAAAAGTTACCCAAGAAAACCATTGTCCAATTTGATGACATCATCAATTACTCTGTGTTAAGTCCTCTATATTTTATCCAATTATTCACAGACTTTTCTAGCTGACTATGACATCCACCTCCAGTTAGTGCTCGGCGATAATTTGATATGATAATTTATCGTCTTTCAATGGAATCAATATTGTGAAAAAAAAAATCATATTGAAATTTTGTGATACACAATTATGTTGTCTCAATTGACAACAAGCACATTAAAAACTTCTCAGAAATGTATCTGTAATACCTGAAGGAATATGATTTGAAAATTGCAGTTTGGGTTTTATAATCAAACTTTACATTACCCCACAGATCAATGCAATTACCATCAACTGGATTACATAACCCATGACTTCACATACGTTAGCAGATGTCGTGATGTATTAGAAGAAGGAAGTCAAATATCGTCAAAACAATTTAAAAATGTCTAATGTTTAAATACTTTTATACCTCTGTATGCGGTATAGGCATACAACCGCAAGATGTTAATTCTAGAACTGCGTTACAGCAATATTTACGTAATTTGAACACCGCTTTACGTTCGGATCCTTGCACCATTTCATGTTGCTCAGTACTTTTCATTTGTCAAGTATTTAATTCACACAGGAGTATAAAAATAGGCTATACCATTTGCTTATTTCATATATACTATTTATTTCTTGAATTACCAGATGACATCTATCTATCTATCTATCTATCTATCTATCTATCAATCTATCGGAATCCAGATATGAAATGACCTATATCTGGGTTGAAGATTTTGACCATATCGCCCAGCCCTAGCTCCAGTTGTTCAGTTGAAAAAGCTGTCCCAGTGTAATTGTGTTTTAATCCTCCTCTCAATACTGCTTAATTTTCCCCTCATACAGTAAAAGACCCTGGTTGATTGTGGCAGTATTGAGGGGTGCAGACTGAGTAAGGTTGTTAAAGGTGCAATATGTAATACAGTGTCTAAAATAGTTACTGCAGTACAAATTCTAAATACTGGAGGGAGTCATCTCCCCCGCCCCCTCCTCCCCAGACTCAAAGTTGAGACAGCAGCATCCACAACAATGTTGCTAGACGTTTGTCTCACATAGCCAGACATTACTTCACAGCACAGCGGAGTAGCTAACGTTAGATAATGGCTATATTGACAGTCATAGAAGCCCGTGCTCACATGGAGCTCTGTACCCAACTGACAGGCACACTTTTTGGGCTTAGAATTACGACTGAAACCGCTAAAAACACAACAACCTCGCTATCCTCTCCACCCGACAGACAGACACACTTCCTAGGCTTAGAATTACGGTAGGAACTGCTAAAAATAACACTACCCTGCCGTCCTCTCCACTCGACTGAACACACTTTATTGGCTTAGAATTATGGCAGCAAAACACGCTGCAAACTCACGGTCATATCTTCCCGATTTACAGCCCCCCTCTCTTGGCTTAAAATAACTCACCGTTGTCGGCTACGGCCGCTGAACAAAATCCCTGGAAGAGCTCAGTTATAAAACTGACAAATCATATTTAGTTTCTTTTTTGAGTTGATATTAATGTAACTGTGTTAAATTGGCATATGATATCGTCTCGTATCGATCGCAGGTTCCTGAATTGAATCAAAATCGTACTGTGACAGACTTAAGATATCAGCAAATATCCTATCGATGCCCAAAGAATCGATGCATCATATCGTGATAGAACTTGAGATTTACATCCCTATTGCTCAGCTCTGGAGTGTTTTGTTTTCTCCAAGTGTCTTCTAGGTTGTAAAAATAGACCTGCACTTCAATCTATTTGCAATTCATTTTACAGCATTATCTATTTCATTCTTCCGCTCTCTCTTTTCCTCTCTGTCTCTTAAAACACACACACACACACACACACACACACACACACACACACACACACACACACACACACACACACACACACACACACACACACACACACACACACACACACACACCACTTAAGCTCATTGTTTAGCCTAGACATGCTTGACCTCTTCACTCTGCTCTTCTCTGTTGGGATGTCTGGTCTTGGCTTAAAGTAAGGAATGCAAAATGATTGCCAGAGAATTTAGACTTGGACTATGAGGAGTAGGCCTATGCTTTGCATTGCGTGTGGTGGTGTGTTGGAGAAGTGCTTTCGGAATCATTACTCTCTTAAAAAAATAAATGAACAAACCCAAATGAATGGCACTAAATCAAACCACAAGTGGTACTTGCTTTGGAGCATGGAAACAAAGGTGCTTCCGTGGATGCCTTATTGTTATTTCCCAGGTGTCCACGCCAAGCGATGAAAACATGTTTATTTAACATCTAAATGTCCATAATTCCATTCACTTCTCACAATGCAGGCTCCAGGTGTGCCATGCATTTTTGCTGTATGTATAAACGGGCTCGTCTGCTTGTTCCAGGAGCCACCCAAGGGTGTGCTTTTTGGGTGTGTGGGGACACAGCCTAATTGTGCTGAGCAAGCGTGTTTTGTCACCTCTCGTGTCTCACATTTTCCATCGTTAAAGCCAGTAACCCTTAAACCCTTACTGCCAGCATAATCATACACGCCAAACACACTTGATGATACCTTTTGCAATACATTAATTGAAGTGGAAATGTGAACATTTTAAGATCTTTATCTCAGTTTTATTAAAGATTACATTTTGCATGCCGTGCCATTTGTCAGCAATGTTCTGCTTCTTTTATAGTCACACAGGCTCACACAAGATCCAGGTACAACTTACATGAATAGAAACTTAGCCTACTTACTGTTTTCAGTTTATTTACGTAGCCCTTCATTATGTCTATCTATAAATCGAGGAACCTCTGTGCGTTTGTGTTTCCCTACACATGTGCAGTACAGCAGCTGTGGCGGGGATAGCTTCATCTCCAGGGTGGCTGATTGCCTTCCCCCAGCTCCATGTTTACAGCTTGCTACGAGCCTCTGTACAGCAGTGGGAGGCGGGTTAAAAAAAACAACTGCTAGCAACAAATCTAGCGACTTTCTGTGGAAGAGACGCCAGTATTGTCCAGAGAGAGCGAGGTCGCAACACCTCTTTCTGTCACTGACTGAGGAGCAGCAGCAAGGCTATGGGTGCGTCGTGTAGCGGGCCAGCGCCTTGCATGGCGGCTCCGCCACCATCGGCGTATGTGAATTGGTGAATAAGAGGCAAATTTACCATCGCAATTCTGCCACACTCTCTTGAGCCGCCACAGTCACCTCTCTCTGTCACTTCTGTTCAGTGAGCAGCAGCGAGGCGAGGCTTGGGCGTGTCATGTAGTCAGTCCCTCCAGGATTTCACAGCCTTTTTTTGATTGTTGCGGCCCAAAATGCCTGATTTTGCGGGAGCTTTTGTAAAAAATTGCGATAGGAAACTTGTTTCGGGGAGAATAAAACTATCCTGGGCTGAGTTTTCCTAGTAACCTTACCAAAAAGCCTCAGGATGCTGAAAAGGATGCTTTTTGGTATAATATGAAAATGGCTGGTGGATTTAAGACAAAAAATAACAATTTATTGAATTAATCAAATTTGAACATATGTGTAGGGTTGGGCATCGAGAACCGATTCCTACTTGGAATCGTTTCAAAATTACAATTCCATCAGAATTGTTTCTTTATTGGAATTGTTTGGAATCGTTTGGAGGATTTGGTTTAAAATCTGATCATGGGTTCCAAATTTAACATGCGCAAGTTTTGGTTTCCGTAGCGGCCAGGCGCTTGTTGTGTTGCAGCCATGGAGCACAGTAAGCGGTGCTCTAGTGTGGCTTTATTTTACATTGAAAAAGCCCCGTCAAACTGCAACCCACCTTTGAATCAAAATAAAACTTTCCTCTTATTTGTGAAATAAGCATGTGACCCGTTTCAACTCCACCACTCAAAGAATCGGAATCAAGAATCGATAAGAACCGGAATCGAAAGGAAGAATCGGAATTGGAATCAGAATCGTTAATATCCAAACGATGCCCAACCCTACATATGTGGCTTGTTGATCTTTACATTGTTAGTTTATTTCCTAACCTAGCCTGGCTTGGGACACAACGTTCATACGGTTTGATAAAGTACTTATTGGACTTTAACTTATCATTGCACTTACAATAACAAGCGTAGCAGTCCTCAATTTAGGTCATCCCGTACGTCTCATCTCCAGTTTTTCCTGCATCTGCCGTGTGTGTGTGTGTGTGTCAGTAGCGGGGGGGGGGGAGACTGTATGAGCAGTTGTGCACTTTGCAGGAGGAAAAGTAAGATAGAAATTCTATTTCTTCTAACTTTCTCCCTATGTGGTCCATTATACAAGTAAATCTAGCCGAACTCACAGCACAGCTGTTTTCTTTAACTTGAGTTTGGTGATTATGTCAGATGATGTCGCGGTTTTAAAATCATGATTTCAGCAGTGCAAAGTTCCTGCCATCGGCCCGTTCCAAACAGGCACACGCTCCAAGTGGGCACCTGCGCTAGTCTAATCAAAAAAGGGTCATTCATATTTAGAGCTTGTGAAATGATGTTCAGCTGAAGAATTATCTTGTGCATATGTGAAATGTTTTTGTTCACACACATTTAATTTGCATCTGTAAAAAAAAATAAAAAAATAAAAGTGTTGTAGCTGTAGAATAATTTGTGGAGGAATATATTTAACAGTGAGGTTTCACAAAGTGTGAGCAACAGACACAAATTCCCTATCTGCATGTTAATGCCTGAAATTACAAGCATACATTTGTGACTGTTTTTATGCCCGATCGACCCAGTCGACCTTAAGTTCCCCAAAAGACCAATTTATTTCCACATAGTCAAACCAAAAGATTAAGATCTGGGTCTAGTGGATGAATAACGCTCTCTCAATAGCAACCAAGTCAAATTGTCACTTAATGTCAAATGTTTTTATATGCTGCCCTTGCTACATGCTGAGACATGACATGAGACATGATATGGAATCAAACAAGTGTCATTAATATTTTGTGCTTGTGAAATGATGTTCAGCTGTGGAATTATATTTTGCATGTGTAAAAAGGTGTTGTAGCTGTAGAATTATGTTGTGCATGTGTAAAAAGGTGTTGTAGCTGTAGAATTATGTTGTGCATGTGTTTTTGAAATTTGTGGAGGGATATGAGATTGTGAGCGACAGACACACAAATGTCCTATCTGTGTGTGCGACCCTAAAGTTACAAGCATGTGTTTTGACCCCGGTTTTTATGCCCAAGCTGACTAGCCAAACAGCACTTTGCCCCACTGACCATCCAATCAGAGGAGAAGTCAAACTGTGCAATCAGGGGGCAAAAGGTTCTGTTCTGTTTACTTCGTCCATCTGGAGCATGTTGGAGTCAACATGGAGGATCTGACTTTTCTGGGAAACAGGTGGGTTAATTACACATGTTAACACGGAACATGCCAGTAAAGCTTTACGTCGCAATTGACTAGACATATCAAGACAGCTGCGCGTGCATCCAGGGATTACTTAATTTGCATATTTATTAGTTTATGTGGTCGTTGCTAATGTCTTAGCAGCTTCACTCTGTTGTCTAATGTTTCTTGTTGTTGTGCTGTCGAAACGAGTAATGTTAAGGCTAACCTTTAACATGTGCTTCCCGACATACTGCCGCAGGCCCTTGGGGTGGATAATGTTAGCGGTTAGCAATATAGCTACAGTCTATTGTTTTGAGTGTGGCTGCAATCGCCAGACTCTGAGAAGTGTACTCCAGAGCTGTTACTATCTTTCTAGCAAAAAGTAGCGTCTCAGGGGTGAGATACATTAGAATTATTGCTAAAATACCGTAGGTCCACTCACCAATTAAATTTCTTTATTTTTATTGTTATAGTAACTGGCTGATGGAAATCATTTGTCTTTGGGTCTAGATTTGTGGTGATGCGTGTCCATGTCATGACACTCCATCCAGACATTTCCGGAGGTAAAGCTTTCTGTTTGCTGAGAAGTCTTTGTCACGTTTAACTGTGATTGGCACAGCTGTTAAAGAGCTATGAGACCAGTAATGTGACTGGCTGAGAGTATTTATTAATTGCCACACTCACTGATCTATATATTTACCTTCACCCGGCCCTTTTGCATGTTGCGCTGCTGCACGTACATGAACCAAAATAGAAGGTGTGCATGGAGACAACCACGCAGTTTTTGCGCCACCACAACCTTGCATTTATTCAAATTTTGACCGAAATGCAAAATATTAAAGTGAGGGTGCGATGCATGCTTTGCCACTGCTCTGCTTTTGAGTTGCTACTGCATATATATATATATATATATATATATATATATATATGTATGTGTGTGTGTGTGTGTGTGTGTATATGTGTTGTCAATGCTGACTAATTGTCCTTCACATAATTGAAACATGTTACTATTATGTGTTTTAGTGCAAAGGATCAAGTGAAACTGGGGTGTTGCAGCTGGAGTGTGTCGCTGCTGCAGCAGGGAACATTCCTCTGCCTGGCCTGGGAGAACCATGACTGCCCTCGGCATCCCCAGAAACTGCAACATTCTCTTCTCCCTCGTCCGGACTCTGTGTGTCTACAGCGCCCTCATCCCCACCACGCGACACCTGTACAGGAGGCGATATTGGAGAGATTGAAAAGACTGGACAGAGAGGAAGAGAATGAAGGGGATGCTGATAAAGCTCCCAGAACTAAAAAGGATGGATGATCTTACACTGGTGATTCAGTTCTTTCTTTCAGACCCCTGTGGGGCGTGTACCATGGCAAGAGGCAGTTGTTAGAAGAGTTCTACTGAACTAAAGAACTGTATCACCAGTTGTGGAATTAGTATTGAGATAATTTTACCTAAGTAAAAGTACTAATACTACACAGGGTTTTTCCTGGGTGTTAAAGCGCATAAGTGCGAATGACGTCATCCGCTTATTTGCTTAGTGGTTGTCGGTTGCAGCGAGGGAGAGATCACTAAAGCAAAACATGGAGGAGCAGTTTCTCACTAAAATGAGAATAGCTGGTCCACCTTAAAGGTCAGGCCACCTTAAGTTAGTGAGCCTGTGCGGAAGTTGAGCAGACGCCCGTCTGGTGCGTTGATTCCTTTACAGTGTATGGTCGGCTCGTCCACATTGTTTTTACGTTCATACGGGTGTCACGATTCTCCAAATCCACTCAAGTAAAGTATAAGTACTTAACTGCAGTACTTGAGTGATTATAAAGTACTTACTTACATTCCACCACTGTTTCGACATGTACAAGTTTTTTTTATGTAACATGCTGTGATACTTTGAAGTGCCTAATAAAACTTGAAAGCTTGAAGTGTCAACTTTGAAAATTGAAACATTTTTGAAAGTTTGAAACTGTTCAACAAATCCTCCAAAGAGTAGTTTAACCGATTCAGCAGAGGGTATCTATTCATATAGAACCACAAATCCAGTTTGCTTCCTCCAGGCAGCATCACTGTGGTGTACACTGGATGCATGTAACATATATATGCAGTGGAAACTCAAAAGCGGTGCAGTGATATAGCATGCATTGCACCCTCACTTTAATATTTTGCACTTTGGTTGAAATTTGATAATTGCAATGATAAATGCTATGTGGTGGCGCACAAACTGTGGGTGTTTCGATGCACACCTTCTATTTTGGTGTATGTGCAGCAGCACAACATGCAAAAGGGCCTGGTGAAGGTAAATATATAGATCAGTGAGTGTGGCGATTATTAAATACTCTCAACCAGTCACGTTACTACTCAGTATACAGAAAGCAGAAGTGTCTGGATGGTTCAGAGTGTCATGACATGTCACAAATCTGCACCCAAAGACAGCTTGAGTATGGGTTTTCATCAGGCAGTTATTATAATAAGGGAGTTGTGTGTATGTCAGAAGTTTTTTTGATAAAAATATATGATGAAGAACATACTAAGAGACATCACATTCACAGGATAATTTTGCATCCAGCTCGATAAAGTTGTTGAAGAAACCTCAACCATAGCGCAACAATGAGTGAGAAAGGTAATTCTACTAAAGTGAGCGCATCGCAGGAATGAATGATAATGCTTGATTAGAAGTCTACACGTATCCATGGAAAAGAACATTAAGTAGGAATTGAGAAAAAGGCTGAAGAAGTGCAGAACAGCCCAGACATGGAAATTGGAATCATGGCAGCTTGCGCTCTTGAGAAGGAAACCGAAGCCGAGGGTTGATTATCGATACAACAAGGTGTATATTCAATACGCTTGTTTGTGCCCTTTACTCGATTACACTGTGGGGGTTAAAGGCCTTAGATAAGTGTGAATTAGTGCAAAACAGTGCCATAATATGTTTTTTGGGTGTGCATAAATATGCACCAACACTGGCTATAGTATAGCTATATGGCTAAATGGAATTGTTTACTCGATATGGATGCAGATAGGTTGACGAGGCAAATATTTCTCAGGGACAAAGACATTCTTGGTTTTTGGTCTAAAGATATATGCAAATTGTTTTGTAACTGGGGGCTTGGTGAGTGAATATTGGTCTGTTTAAAGAATCTGTGTTTGCTAAAGAGAGCAGTGGGCCCGACGATATATGGTATTTAAGCCAAAATTGCGTATTTTTATGACGATAAAATCTGAATATGGCAGGGAGAATTATGTTGTATACAATTTGTCTAAAAGGCAAAGATCTCTATGTGCTCCGTTGAGATCTGGTATTGTACCTTTGACTGTGGAAACTGGACGATATGTTATGTGTTGTTTAAATGATCTAGAAATGTTTTCTATTTTGTTTTCTACTGTCCTTTTTATTGTGAACAGCGTGATACCTTGTTTAGTAAGATAAAAAACATATTAAGTAAATATGGATGATGCTCAAAGACTGGGATGGCTGTTCACATGTGAAACATATAATGTGAGATATAGTGAGATATCTTGAGAAAGCCTGGGAGAAGAGAAATAAAGCTCTTTACTGAGATGATTTATAGGTATTTGTTTGTATGTACCGTTTTGGTCTTTTTTTTTTTCTTTAAATATTTTTTGGAAAAAAGAAAATGTTTGGCATGACAGCAATAAAGTAAAACTAACTAAAAAATGAACTAACGATAAAAGTAAAGACATTGATTTGGTGATTGGACCGACGCTATTTTAGCAATAATTATCTCACCTCGTACACGGTCGCATAGCTTGGTAATTGATGTTAAACACCCGCGTTTACACTCTTAATGTGTTTCAAGGATAAAACATGAGATGGCCAGAAGATTCGGCTCCAGCTCAGTTTTGCTCTAGGTAGACGGCGTAAACAGAAAAGAACCTTTTGCCCCCTGATTGACTTTTCTTCTGATTGGATGGTCAGTGGGCAACGTGCTGATTGGCTAGTCAGCTTGGGCATAAAAACCGGGGTCAAAACACATGCTTGTAACTTTAGGGTCGCACACACAGATAGGACATTTGTGTGTCCGTCGCTCACAATCTCATATCCCTCCACAAATTTCAAAAACACATGCACAACATAATTCTACAGCTACAACACCTTTTTACACATGCACAACATAATTCCACAGCTGAACATCATTTCACAAGCACAAAATATTAATGACACTTGTTTGATTCCATATCATGTCTCATGTCATGTCTCAGCATGTAGCAAGGGCAGCATATAAAAACATTTGACATTAAGTGACAATTTGACTTGGTTGCTATTGAGAGAGCGTTATTCATCCACTAGACCCAGATCTTAATCATTTGGTTTGACTACGTGGAAATAAATTGGTCTTTTGGGGCACTTAAGGTCGACTTCACTTAGTGTATATTTGGAATTTTATTTTTAAAGGCCCTGAACACTGACATACGAGGAATTACATAAGATCACCAAGTCCATGTACTAATAAGGCACATTGAAACAGGTGCAACAAAATGAACAGGAGAGAGAGGAAGATTCCAGTCAAGCACACACCCCTCAGAAGAGGTCTAATCAGGCCAAATAATTGAAAACACCTGTATACATATGTAGGGACATGTTCCACAAGTGTAATATTACCATTGGAAGCTGAAGTGGCCACCACTGATGTCATTGAAATGACAAGGGATCCACATTGGCATAACCAGATGCTCCCCTTTACACTTACCTGATATGTCATGGACAATTGAAGGTCCTGTTACTTGGGTTTGGGATTTCAGAAGGATTACAGGCTCAGTTCCCTTCCCTCAGGGATCTAATGACCATGGTATTTCTGCTGTGTTGCAGCTACCGTCACTAACATGCTTAACCATGCTAATTCAGTCTACTTTGATGCTTTTCCATGTACGTTCATCTAGAGCGCTGGCGTCTGTGCAGTTTGTATTTATGTGTTTTTTATTTCAAACCAGTTGCTTCATTTGCTATTTTCAAAATTGCCTAGTAAATTCTCGGGCTGTGTATTGGCAAGAATCTGGCGATTTGATACGTATCACGATACATGGGTCACGATTCAATATATTGTCAAATATTGTTACATACTGTTATAAAGTCAAATAATATCAGGTTTGATGGCACTCAAAAATACCTGCCATAGCTTCAGGCATGCTTTCTTCTACTACTTTTTTTTTAAGAGATGTTCAGTTTCCATCTTATATATATATATATATATATGCATATATCCATATATCATTTTTAAAATGGCAATGCAGCCATTGTTAAAATTTCCAGTTACACTTTAAAGTTATTGACAAGATTTTACAGCTTCGGTGGATACCAATCTTTTATGTTGTGAACGTCCGAAAATGTTGCTTAAAGTTTATGCACCTGTACAGACTGTGAATAATTATTTATAGCCACAACCACACTGGATTTATTGACCATACACCCACAATTTGTTACCCACAGTCAGAAAGGTTCCTCTATTTACATTCCACACTAGGAATGTCTGCCCTGGACGTTCCACTGTTTGTGGGAAAATATCTCCGAAGAGCAACAGAACAGCAGTCCTTGCTGTTGATGAGACTGCCGATAATCCCAGTTGTTTCATGTTACAGAATTGCTCCACTTTAGCTAGCCTGCTTTCCATAGTGGAAATCCAAGTCAGGAATTAATTCCATAAATATCATCGTTTTTTATTCGTAACACAACAACGTCAGCTCACGCTTTGGCTGCTCAAGACCATCTTATTTACATAGCGTGGACTTATACTCAGGTTAATCTTGTCTCCTTCATCTCTCCACAGATGGCTGTGTCGGTGCGGGGCCTGTACTTTGTGGTGACCCTTTTTTTGGGTAGTTTTTTTGGAAGTGTCTTCATGTTGGGTCCTTTTTTGCCCCTCATGCTGCTGTCTCCTGCTTGGTACCGCTGGATCACTGATCGCATCGTCGCTACCTGGCTCACCCTGCCTGTGGTGTGTACTCCAGCTTAACCTTTACTTAGCCTACTAATGTGGGTGCCAGATGGCTTTAAGTTACCTGGGTTTGACACGGTCACGATAGTCTTCGTCATCTCCTTATTTATGCCTCCCTGTGTAACCTCAGATTTTATTTTCATCAGAAGTATTTATTTATTTATTTAGATTGCCATTGAGAACAATTATGCAAATTTTGTTTACAGTGGCCACAGGAATTGAAAGCATTATTTATTTATTTTCTTCTCACTCTCTCTTAAATGTATCTTACCACCTTCCCTCTTACCAGTCCCTCCTCTCTCCCTCTACATCCTTTTTCAATAACCATTATTGTTTCCCCTTGATAATCTACCTCTCCATTTTGCTCTCTCTTACTGCCCTTTCCATTCCTCCCCTCTCTTGTACTACTTCATCATCATCCTCCCTCTGTCCCGGCGTCTCTTCCCTCTGTAGTCATTGCTGGAGCTGGTATTTGGGGTGAAGGTGGTGATAACAGGTGATGGCTTCATTCCGGGAGAGCGAAGTGTGATCATCATGAACCACCGTACCCGCCTGGACTGGATGTTTCTTTGGTGCTGTCTGCTCAGGTACAGCTACCTTCGTCTGGAGAAGATCTGCCTCAAGGCTGCCCTGAAGGCTGTGCCTGGCTTTGGTGGGTATACAGTGGGGGCTCTGTCTTTCCTGCACACACACACACACAGCACACACACACAACACACACACACACACAGAGAGAGACAGACTTGCACACCATAATATAATATATGCTTTGCGAAGCATTTCTTCAAAAACATCATTACATCATTGCAAAGCAGTTTACTTAGAACAGAGGAAGAGAAACAGCTGAATCTAAATTTAAAAGAGGAACAGTATAATGCACATTCCGAGTAGTAGAATCACAGAGCATAGGTACTCTGATGGAAAAGGCCAATGTCAGATGCTTTTCCCGGAAAACATAGGCCCTGCCTACTTTGAAAAGTCTTACCGAATCAGTTTAGCGTAAGAATGAATCTATTACACATGTAAATGTGTACTTTGTATGTATTTTCCAGGCTGGGCAATGCAGGTGGCCTGCTTTGTCTTTATTCAGCGCCGTTGGGAAGACGACAAGAAGCACATGGGGAACATGCTGGACTACTTCTGTGACATCAGAGAGCCATTGCAACTGCTGCTTTTCCCGGAGGGCACAGACCTCACTGGTAAGAATTAAACAATGCGACTCTCCATCCATTCTTTGGGACAATTTGCCCACATTTCAGTTTTTCTTCTCACCTTTGCACTGACACTGTTATGCAAACCCAATTTCCAAGTGAAAAGGCATAGCAAAATTGACGGACACACACCCCACACAGTCATTTCTCCAAGAATGCTCTGATCTTGTTTCAATCCAAGCATCAGCGACACCAATGTCTAAAGCCCTTTCAGACCACAAATAAGCCAATCAAAGTCCTGAGTAGCTTTACTGGGTTTGACATATCATGATGTCACGAGGGGTCCAGTGAAGCAGATTAAGGGCTTTAAAGATTGTTTTTACGTTTGGTATTGTTAGCGCCTGTGCATTTGTGTGTCTGCATGCGCACACGTTTGCATTTAAGCCTCTTACACCTAAAGGCTTAATTTGACACAAACAAGCATGTACTGACGCCTTATGCGGAAGTCGTCCTGTTCCTTACTCTTGGCATACATACAGACCTCCATCTACAGGATCAGGTCCAGAGTGCACTTAAGCCCCTCTAAACATTTCCATGACCCCTTTTAAAGCTTGTAGAACTTGTGTGAATTTAATGAAAGATTGTGTAAGAATGACAAGTCACAGCTTTGCCCCGAGAGAGCATAGGCCTGATCAACAGAGTTCTGTCCGTAGTCTTTTTGTCCTACAAGTTGGCCTGAAGGAGCTACTTGTTACATAATATGACAAATGAGTCTTGATATAGTTTACATGTTCCTGGTTAATAAACAATCATCTTTCCTGTGTTGATGTCCCCCTGTGGTCTTTACAAATGTGTAAGGGTTTGTCACTGGTGGATGTATTTCATGAATGTGCTCATATCCCGTAACTAACATGATTGTTTAACTGTTATTTTTATAATAGCATACTGTTATTTTTGCCATTGTATTTCTTATCTACGAAGTTCTATTTTTTTTATAGATATATTATAAATTAGACTATAGGGCTACTCAGTATATAAGCAGCTGTAAAGTACAAAGTCAGAATGAATCCAAATAGACAACTAATACTGCTGGCTTGTTAAGAGTCATTAAAATGAACTTTAATTACCTTACATTGGATGTAAATATAATGTATGTAATAATTGTACTGTTATTAGAAAGTAGAGTAACATGATCAGTCTAATGCACATAAAAAAATGTTTTCAGTTGTGTCTTAACATAAGTAAACAATTTTATATGGCTGTCTCTCCTTAGCTGTGTCACAAACCGGGCTGCACGGCCATGACAAAATATGCAAATATATTTATATGCACATAGTTGATTGCTCCCCAATTAGAATAGTTTCCACATACAACATATGTGACATCATTTACAAGATAACACAACGTATTATGGTGAATGCAGTCGCCAGAGGTTTATTGTGTATCTGTGTCTCTTGCAGAAAATACAAGAGCAAAGAGTGATGCGTTTGCTGCCCAAAACAACCTGCCGAAATTCGAGTATGTGCTGCATCCCCGCAGCACTGGATTCACCTTCATTGTGGACAGACTACGAAAAGGTTCAACTGTTTCTGAAATCATGAAATGTCTACAATAAACATGACAATGATCGGCTCATTATAAAAAAAATGTATTGTTAGTTGGCAGTCAAACGGGTGGGCATTATTTGGTCACCGTCATCATGATAGAAATATTTTATCAGCAAAACCAAGGGGACATGACATGCTTTCATGATGATTGTAGTAGCATCAGTGTAAGAGAGATATCATACCTGTTATTCGTCAGAGTCTCAGACCTACGCTTCATCCTACTGCCAGCCATTACAGCACCCCTGAGATTCTCATGTTTCCCTATGAGCTCATTCTGGCAGTCCTCCAGAGTTCTTAAATACCACCTCTGGCCCTGCCGTCTCATCCCCCCCACCTGCCCTGGATGCTGAGCATGGCACTAACTCTCCAAGCAGGTGTTGGGAATCGCTGTGATGTCAACAGACTTAGCCAATTCTCCTCTCCCTCTCTCTGCACTGCTGACTGACATGCTGTGCATGTTGTCTTTGTCCACGTCCACTGTGGTCCTCTCAGCTCTATTTTTACCTTGGTAGAGCTGAGCTGTACAGGAGCAGGCGCTGGCAGGTGTCACCCTGTCCACTTGATATTTCATTCAGCTCTATGTATGTGTGCTGTAAGGGCACTGCAGATCAATGACGACGGTATAGAGCTTATGGTACTTTTGAAGGCAGAGAGAGGATGAAGCTCTAAGCCCCTGGAAAATTAGAGATACATGAGTAATGGAGCTATGAGCTGGGATTATAAAGGGTGCATACAACAATTCCAAGAACAAGTGTGGATGTGGAAAAGGAATAAGTCTCCCTGCGGTGTCATGTCTGAAACGGCGTAGTTTACAGTAAGCTGTGACTGAAAGTTTAGTATTTTACACAGATTTAATTTTTTTATATATCATTTTGCGCTAGTTCAATGTCTTGTTTTGGTTATTGGACTATTATAACAGCAAGTGATGTTCCTGTGATCATTTAAAACTGTGTCCCTTTTCCTAGGAGACAACCTGGATGCCGTCCATGATATTACAGTGGCATACCCCAAGAACATCCCTCAGACAGAACGCCACCTCATCATGGGGTTTTTCCCCCGCGAAATCCACTTCCACGTCCGCCGCTACCCAGTGGCTTCCCTGCCCGACTCTTCCTCTGACCTCGAGTCTTGGTGTCGAGAGCGCTGGGCTGAGAAGGAGAGCCGTCTGCGGGACTTCTACTCAGGCCAGCCCCGGGCCTTTGATAGGGACGGTGTCGCGCGTGTGCCACCTTGTAAGACGGAGCTGCGAGTGACTCTGATCAAAGCTGCCTCGCTGCTGTACTGGAGCAGCTTCATTGCTCTGTGCTTCACTGGCCTGTGGCTGTGGGCTCCATTCAGGCTCTACTGCCTGGTCATGGTTGGAGTGTATATGGCCCAGCAGAAGCTGATTGGCGGGCTGGAGCTGCTGGAGTTGGCCTGCCATCGATACTGGAAGTCCATGGCTGCCGACGCGGGTGAGAAGAGTAAGGGTCTGGATGGAAAGCTGCTGTGAGGATGGCTGACGGGGTTGGCTGGACAATGATATGTTTCCACCTTTGCTCAGCAAGGACACTGTGGACTCAGTTGTCTTGGCCTGTTCAGTCCAGAGGGCAAGAGGATCCTTTTGAGGAACCCAGTGCTCCATGCCTTAGAAAGGAATGGGAGTAATGAGTTCACTTCCTGACGGTATGCATGGTCTCAGTGGAGAGAGCTTACCTTTCTTTTGAAGCAGAAAAAGAGGAATGTTATTTAGAGTTATCTGTGTTGGATTCAAGGAATGTATCACACATAATGTGTCACTTTCCCTTTGTATTCCTCTCCTTGTATGAACTCTGTTATTAAGCTTGCTGTCGGTGCATTTTATCAGTTTATGTTGTTGGTGTTTATTGTAGTTGTTTGTTCAGAACCTCAGTGTGGACATGTGTCATGATGAAACGATGCTGTTAGTATTTGTTATACCGTTGCCATGTCTTTGTAACTGATGTTATTGTATGCTCTGTGGCCCTTGGTTTTATATTATTGTCATGAAATATGGAGCAGAGCCATAGTACAGACCACCTGTATGACTTGACTCTAACCAATATTCAAATCAGCACTGTAGTTAGCTGGATTAGACTGATGGGACTAGTTAAATGAATCAGTTTTGATTAGTAGTCACTAGCAATGGATTAACTAAGGAATATACAGGTATATATGTGTACCATTGTTTACCTTTATTGGGTATAATTACCTTTTTATACAAATTGTCCTCAGAGATAACGTCTGTGATGATGTTTATTACTGTATGGGTCAGGAAACATAGACTATGTTATTTTGCTTGTTAGCTCAAGTAGCTTTTGCACATAAAGGCCAAAGGTGAGAAAAGCAGATGTGATTTTAAAAAGTAACCAAACAGATTGTAGTCTGACTTTGTTGGGAAAGGGTAGCCTCATCCACCACTGGTAAGGGTACCCAAAGCTACGCTGAGGTAAGACTTCTTGCAATCATCAGTTTATCAGGATCAAAGATCTGACTGAGATCCTATGTCTGTAGAAGCAGATGAGCTTTGTGCCCTTTCTGGGAATGAAGGGATGCCTTGTAGAGGCAGGATGTGGGTGGTGGAAGAATGTCCTGTTGGGACAACATTACCCCTCGATGTGCAGGGTGGCATAGACGACCAGACTTGGAGTGGAAAACTGGCCACGAACTCAACCTAATCCAAAAAAGCCCTGTAATGCCCACCTCTGCCTGTGTCCCTCTCTAGAGGACTGGCATTGATGCGCCTGCTAAACTCAATTAGCAAATGACAGCTGAGAAAGCTACTCCAATTGTGCCAAAAAAGGACCGAAATTGAAACAAGATTTGAGTGGTGCGTCAACCACACTTTTAGCCACCGATCTCTCCTTGCCACTCGATACCATTTCAAACTATGTTAATTCTGAGTCAGGGTACATTTGTGTCTTAGACAGTCTTTAGCGCTTTCTGTAACCCTGCAATGTGGGATCTAGATGACCACTTCAACCCTATTTTGTGAGACAAATGTCTATTAGTGAAGTGTCGGGTTTTTTTTTTGTTAATATGAATCTGAACCCTGTAGTTTCAGTGTAAAGAGGCTGTTTCCAGTCACTGTGATCCAGCTGTGTTAACAATTTTATCATCAGCATGTAGTAGTTTACCAAACATGGTACTATATCTGTTCCTTTAACCCTGAACCAGCCAGAATCTCCATGTATTACTCTTTCACCTGTGCTGTTTTCCGTTGCTCATGTTACAATCACTTGCTGATGCTGGACCTCTTCAAATACACTGTCCTCAGGTAAATAAGAGTCTCTTACAGGAGGAAACGTACATATAAATAAATATACTATACCAACTCATTCACGTTTCCAGTCATTGTTCTTTCGAGTTTCATGGCCAACCTAGGACAAGTTGACCACTGTATTCTATATACTAATACTGCTCCTCTGACCTTTTGATTATTGATGTAATAGCTCATGTAATTAGATTGACAGCAACATCAGTTTAAAATGTCAGACATTGCCAACGCTATAGTGTGACATTACATTACATAGGAATTGTGATGGTGGGTTTTCATTACACGTTACGCCGACGTTTTTAGTTGCTGCAGAGCATCTTGCGTATTGTCTCAGTAGCCCTTTAATCTAGAATGTACTATAACAATCACACTGCAGTGAATGAGTCAACAAGACCTTGAATGCTTATGTTACACAACACTAGGGCCACAGTTTGCACACACACACATTCTAGTCTACCATAGATAACCAAAAAGGTCAGCAGCTTTGAAGGTGAAGTACAGTCGCCATAGTAACTACTGTTGACTCCCCTGTCTCCTAGCAACGGGATGTAGAGTGATGTCAATGGAAAGCATGCTATTTTCTCCTGCTGACAGAATGATGTCACTCCTTTTGTGTGTGTGAAGACAGAGTGGTGGAAAGATAGAAGTTTATTTCTATATTCTATATCTCTGCTCTCCTGAGGGCATAGAGAGGGGGTGTGATGCTGACATGGAATCAAAAGACAAAAAGGCAGTGATAAACTAAAATAGCTGTCCAGAGACGATGAATCATGGGCCAATTAAGGGTGCAATTATGCCCCTGCTGCTTTTTTTGGTCCCCCCACCCCTCCAAATCATTCTCTCCATAAAAATATAACTTCAAAATTGCTCTGATAGGCTTAACAGTGGGTGGAAGTAAGATGAACGAAGCACACATCATCCTATATGAGACAAATGAGACAAACACTTCACTAGTGTGTCTTTTTTTGTTCCTGGTCTTGAAAGCTGAATTGGTGCATATGATACGTTAAACCCTCACGAGAGCTTAAGGTAAGTATTTAGAGAATCACAATGTCCTGCCCAAGAGCACTGTGGAAGTGTCTGAAGGGTAATTGGAAAAATAGCTCCCTCTGGGAACACAGAAGTAAAGACTGTGTCACATCTAGATTTGGGCCATGGATATCCAATTACATGCAGACTAACAGGATCAACAAAGCAGTGTAATTATCTTATCTGGCCCAATGGCTTTTTCAATAAAGAGGGCAGATAATCCTGAGGTTACGCAGGGACAAAGTCAAAGATGCTACACTATGAATTATGAAGCAGTGAGCTCTGTGGAGATGGAGCCTCCTTTTTGCCTCTAGTCATGTCCAGCATTTAAATGGCTCTATATATGGTCATTAAAAACTCCAATCTTCTCAATCCATAAATGCTCTAAATCCCTAAACCAAAAGAATATAAGCAAACTGCAGTGGATGCAAAAAATAGCTGTGACCACAACAGCTTGTTGGGGTCAACAAGCTTAATTAATATTTGTCTGAGCTAACTTTAGTGCTGCATGCTCAGTGTAGGGCTCGTCCAGAAGTGACTGCAGAAAAGCAGACCTGTTGTTGATTCCACCACTGTGACACAGACACACTGACAAAGAAGGCTTCCAACAGGATCAGAGATATAAATAACTCCACAGCAGCACTGCAATATTAGTGGGTGGATTCGGAGAGAATCGTCACTGCCTATTTATAAACCCAATGCAGTCAAACCTCTTCATTGTGGGTGATTCACCGTGAGTGCTGACAGGAAAGAAATGGAATTTATTGTTTAGTAATGTAGGATATTTTTGTCCAAAAAAAGTACGCTTTTTCCTAACTACTCATTCAGTATGTGCCTGTATTGGGGATTTATTTAACTGCACATAATTCAGAAGACATTTCTGCTCCAGAGAGTAATAGAACTGACATGTATTTCCAGACTGCAGTGAAGCTCTACATCCCCTGCCAAGCAGACTAACGTCAGAGGCAGGCAAGGGACTCAGCATCATGCATTCGAGGGAAGACATCTTCAGAAGTCATCCCGTCTCTCAGTATCCTGCTGCCACCTAGAGGTCTAAAGATCATTTTATGGACATGAACGTGACAATATTCAAACACTACGTTTGTAAATCTATGTGTGCTTATTTACACATGTATCTTCCGCAAAATGTTTAAGCCACATTTTGGAATCTAAAATACAAACATCTCTTCAGGAAAAGTAAAAATATGTTAAACCACCTAACTTTCCTCTCCTACAGGAAGAGGACGTTTTGCACTCGCTGACAAAAAAATATGGCATACGCTACTAAACAAGCACAAATAAGACAAATAAATGTAACCCAGGAAGACTACATGTTTATTTAGAAATCACGTCAGAAAAAACCTTGCTATAGTCAACCATACAAGATTTTTTTTTTTCAAACCTCCCATCGAGAAAATATACAGTAAGATAAATGTATCAGTCAATAAAACAATAATCATATAGAGTAAAGCAAATAAAAACAATGGCCTATCAATAAAATGGTAAACAATTCTGGCACAATGTTACACCAGGGCCAAGCTGCTGTGCTACAACCTACTCCAAGAGAGATTGAAATGTGTTTTTTTGTTCTTTTTTTGTTCTTCTTTTTTTACAATTTGACATTTTGACTGAAACCTTCCATTCAACTATTAAAGCTTGCATGGCTTTGCGTTAGTAAGAAACAAGTCATCTTATGACCAAATGTGCCCAAAGCATAGGATTATAATAAAAAAAAAAAAAGAAGAGGATGGGTCACTATCCCAAAAGTAGTTAAACAGTAGAAGATGGCATCCAACTGATTAAATAAATAGAGTACAGGCAAACTTAGACTTGATTTTAACCCTTTTTTTCAGTGTGGCTATCCAACATTGTAATATATTAACTGTTAAGAGAATGTCTGCCATTGGGTATTGTTCCAAACTTGTCTCACATTCTCCAAATTCTGGCAACTTTCAAATGCTTGCAAGACCCATCCTCTCATAATCCTGTCTTTAAGCCGACAGGCAGTCAGAGAATGTCGCCATCACGTCTCAGACACATTCCTCCTCCGTCACACTGAAGACTCATGGCTTGAAGGTACATAGTCCTCATAAGTCACCAAAGCACACCACACAGGTACAGAATCCATGGTAACAGATGGAGAGTGGTAAACTGAATTAAGTTAAAGGATCAATTGCACGATTGTCTGCTGTTCAGGAGATCACGTCCACACTATGAAGTGCAAAAATGGGACACATACAGCCACTTTGTGTACATTTCGAGAATGCCATCAAATCAATCAAAATACATGCACATCATGTGAGCCAGATCTAAATAAAACTCCTACTCATTGTCAAACACTACAATGAATACTTAAATATGACATCAATCTGTGCGGTCCTTATGGTATCATTTGGACGTGAATATAGATTTCAAACACTATTACATTCATTACACTACAGGCTACTAAAAGGTTACTGGTATGGAAATAACAACTATCATGGGCTTAATTGCATTCGGTATTCACCAGTTAAAGATACATTGAGACAAACGTCACAACACAGAAGCACAAGCCCCACTGAAAGAGTGACACCTCCAGCCGTTCATTTCACATTGCTTTGCCCCTGTCTGGATGATGAACATACTCAGCTCTACTGCCTCCAGTTATCTAAATAAAACAACTAGGTGATGCTTTTGTGTGACTGACCATGTCAATTATCATGCATGTGCTCATCTACCATACGAAAAAGGTGTGGAGCATGCCTTGTGAGGTGGTGAAAATCCTGTGCGGCCGTGCATGAAGACTTAAACAAGTGAAGTTGCAACTCCCTATCTGTGTCCCCAGCTGTTTTGAAGGGGTGCCCTGTGATACATAAATCAGGAAGTATTTTGGGGAAGCCTTTCAGCAAAAGAAGAGCCAGCAAACCAACCTTCTAATCATCAGAGATCTAAGGTCATAGGCCAGAGACAGGGAGGGGAAGTGGCGGGGGGAGGGGGACCACTAAGTCTGCAGGTGGTGGTGCACAGCGCAGAGGCAAGGGGATAAAGGAGAGGGATAGGAGGACATGGGAGTGAGCTTTCTCACACAAGTTATTCCAAGGTTAGGGGCTCATGAGTTGTCTGAGGGGACGTGCTCCTCAAAGCCCTCACTCTCCCTAACCAGAGCCCTCTCCAGGATGACACGTCCCTCTTTGTACCGCTGACTGTCCTCAGTAGCAAACTCATAGATCCAACCCAACTTGCTGTTGCAGTTCTTGCAGCTGACGTCACGCACCATGTGCCTGCCGGTTAGCATCACTCTGTCCTGCACCTCGCTATACTGTAGGTTCACCACCTGCCGAGTGGAGACACAAACATGCAGCACAGAGATTTTGAAGCAGGGAACTAGAATCTGTTTATCATGGTTGATGCAGAAGTAAACATCATAGGTAGTTACCACGAATGTCTCTGTACCTTGTTGAAGAGGAAAGCTCTGCCTGTGGCTCCTGTGAAGCGTGTTGAGATAAGCTCAGACCTGTTGGTCAGGATGGTGTCGCAGTTGGCACAGGAGAAGAGGCGAGTTCCGCCAATGTGGTCCAAGAAGATGCGTCCCATTGTCAAATCTCTGGGAGTGACTGAACTTAGGCTAAAATAAGAGAGAGAGAGAAAATGCAAGCTTTTTAATGATAAAAAAAAAAAATCGGAGTTGACTATAAACAGTGTACAGGCAGTAACACCTTACAATACAATACACTAAAATTGTGAAGTCTAAGAGGTTTTGCCATACCGTTTATAACTGTGGTGGCTACTCCTTTAACATAGCTAGGTGTGTGAGGCTATTACGGGCAATGTTGTTTCAATGAGCAGTTTGTTACTGTTTTAAGGTAACATAGGATTTTAAGTCTATGAAGATTCTCAGTCAGCCAGACTATGGGATATCTAGACGTCAAAGGCAAATGCACTTGCTTTAAGTAACCACAATGAAATAAGGAGCAAGTAAAGTTGTTTTGGTTTATGTTTAGTTTCGCTTTTATGCCTCAACTCTCTCACGCTCTCTTTTCTCTCCACTTTGTTTTTCTTCCTCTAGCTTTTTCATTTTCTGAGGCTTTTACTTGTGTTTTGGGAGGATAATAGATAGTGCCCCTAAAGCCATGGAAACCCACAAACACACTGCATCTTTTAATGTGCCCCCCATGTCTTGACTGCCAATGTGTGTGCTTGGGGGGGTTCTGAATAAGGTAATATGTAATATGTGAACTAGACTACCGAATCAATGTGTAATGTGCGTTGGCCCTAAACGACACTACAGAAGTTAAATGTCTGAGGCTTCCAATAATCAGTCAGAAATGTAGATCTTGGGTTTTTATCATTATTTGCGATAATGACAGACATTGTGGACTGATTATTTAAGAAATGTTTATTACCTTAAAAGAAAAATTCGATTACTCTCCAAAAAATAGACTATATTGTGATAAATATATCTCATCACAATATAAAATAACATGTACTCTGATAAGAAGATTGTATACATTTGTAAACTGAATGCCAATTCGCAGCATTTGTAATCTTTCTCACCAAAAATACAAGGCAACATAAAGCAAGGTACATAAATACCCTAACTTTTATTGTTTACAGTCTCAAAGAAAAACTAACATTATAAGCTCAAATAGGTATTAACCGAACTATATTTTGAGGGGTTATTGTTACTTCCCCTCGTCAAAGTAGCTCCCTGTTGAGCATTTTACTGATTTCAACAAGTACTTTTTGTTCCTGACTGGCTTGTCAAGATGATTATTGACTGTAGATGGCAGCTGAGCTTTGAATGGTGCTGCAAATAATAGCCGTTAAAAAGAATTTAAAAAACAGCCTCTCTTCAAAACACACATACTTTTGAGTAACTGACAAAAGGGAACACGTTTGCTGATTTTCACATGTTAGCTGGGTGGTGTTGTACTGATTTATCAAGTCAAAAGAAGCTAACGTTACGTTAGCCGTCCCAGCTAACAGCAAAAACGACGACAAACTATGAACAAGACGACCAACAACATAACGTATATTTCTGCTTAGCTCCAAATGACGGCGTCCTACCTTTTCAAATTTGTTTTAGTGGCAAAATATGTCCCCACCAGCGATAATGTCACCGATGTTTTAGGTATATTTTAGACGCACATATGCTGTTTTTACCGTCGTCGTTGTGGCTTTGTTGTCCTTTTTCAGCTGTTCCCGTCTGAGCTACGCTCGACGCGATAAATGTTTGTGCAGGGTGGTAGGGGAAGACTCATGAATATTCATTAGGGAACTCATCCCTGAATGGCTAGTACTCGTTGCCTGCTCTGGTTGGGTTGGTTAGGTTTAAGCAAGAGGAGGGTTATGTTTAGGCAAGAGGAGTGGGATTGGTTATGGTTAGGGTAGAGAATGTCAGGGCGAGCCAATAAGGGATGAGTCTTCCCCTACCATCCTGCAAAAACTTTGCTCCAAGCTAATATCAACATCCGGTCATGACGTAGAAGCCTGTGCTGTGCTGAAAGCAGCCCATGGGTGCGGGTTCTCCACAAGGTGTCAGCAGCAGAGCAGAGGAAAATCTTCACGTTAGTGAGCATTACAACTATATCAACGATAGTTTTATATTTTTTTTCAAGTATCTTTTAATGTTTTTATTTTTTTTTCTCTTACCTTGTACGCAGTGGTGGAACACGTACTCCGATATTTTGCTTAAATGAAAGTAGCAACAATCGAGTACAAAATTAGCCTAACGTTACTCTCTTACAAGTAAGTCGTATTGTGTATATAGTAGTATCGTGCATTCGACATTTTACATTTTACAACAAAACAAAGTATTAGCATCAAAATATACTTAAAGTACCAACTGTAAAAGTATGTCATGATGACTTAAGTAGTTAGTAAGTTTTTATTTGTCCCCGTGGGAAAATTGGTCTGCAGCATAACGTAGGCATTTCAACATCACTAAAGACTGCAACAGACATAGTCAACCCAAGCCCATATTAAAATGTCACCAATAGACATACAAAAGTCATCGGTAGACATACTTGTCTCTAAGTTTTTGAGCAACCATAACATTCTGATACATTTATTTTGATGCAACACAACGTTATATAAACATGTTTTGCTGGAAATCTCCACATCATGATAACTTGCTGTTTTTACTCTCCCTTGACTCCAAGGGTCAGACTATCTGCGAAGTCAATCTAAGGACAAACTCATAAAGTTGGCTAATTAGCAATCTAATTGTATCTCTCATAACATCTCCAAAACTGAACCTGTCCAGCTTCACTAAATTGCTGGTTGTTAACATATAATTAAATAACCCCACGTGAACTTTATGAAACACCATGAAGTTACATTTATCATCACAGTGTACAAAGTATCTTATGATTGTGAAGCACTGACATGACTAGAAGTTAAAGAGCAACGTATTAAAATGATTTAAAATGAAATGCACCAAGCATGTTATCCTTATGATTTTCATAGTTCTGTCAATATTATTAATGATGTACTTGCTCTTTATAACTGAGAGAACCAAGATTATAAACTTGGATTAAGAACATTTATGGTTGTGCTTTTACACCCAAATAAGTTTTATTAGGATCCACAAATGTATTCATTTCACTGGAAGATCACTGGTTAGTATCACTGTCCACAAACCTATGTCCTGTTCTTTGAAATGATGGAGCAGCTCCAAATTGTGTCTCCTGATGACATACTTACCGCTTACCGAGATGTTTATGTGGCCAAAATACTATTGTCTAAACTCTCTGAAAACAAAAGTTCCACCTACTCCAAATACTATAGACAAACTGAAAACGGCAAGCTTAGAGAAGTAAGAGAGAAGAGAGAAGTCTGTCCAATCAACATTTATACCAATTATTCATATATAGTGGTATTTGATTATAATGTTATTGGGATATTATGATAAACAGTATTACTGTCTGGCTGTCAAAGTACAGCAACCAAAATATATTTTATTATTATTGTTTGGTTCATAAAGGATTGTGTTTAGTCTTTTTCATCCATCTAAACATGATATAAAGATTTTTTGACGATTTATGATTGGGTGAGAGAGCCATAAACATAACTTAACATTTAACTGACCTTCCATAATGTGTTAGTTTGGTCTGTTGCAAAACATGTGCATATTCTTTAGATCTACAAGAAAAATTGCAGGGGACACAGATACACATTGACAAACACATGCAGAGATAGTGCGGAGGAGAGGAATGACTTGTAATTAGATTTGATTGCTATTATTCAGATACACTGATAAGAGGCAGATATGACTGAGAGGAGGAATACATCTTTCTCACAAGAAGTGGTTGTCCTCTTCT
Source organism: Perca fluviatilis (assembly GCF_010015445.1). Taxonomy (NCBI): domain Eukaryota; kingdom Metazoa; phylum Chordata; class Actinopteri; order Perciformes; family Percidae; genus Perca; species Perca fluviatilis. Next base: position 15,209,995 of record NC_053131.1, on the reverse strand, counting down.
TCTCTCCTTTCTAACACTTTGCCCTCTTGGGAAGTCTTTTCCTTCTCCAAACCCTTTGCAGGTACAGTGTACTTTTACAGTCAGTGAAAGCTTACTTATTACTTACTCACTTATTCTTCCTCTGAGGCTGAGGGGAAAAAGAGGAGGGTATTATAATAACCTTCAGTGTGGAAGGTACTCAGTGTCTCACCACAACATGCCTAGATCTGCACTCCTGATCCTGGCAGCCCTTTTTGGATCCTGCACTCAGTTTACAGGTACAGTAGTACAGCACATGGTTATATATTTACATTCGTTGCATTGACAAAGTTTGTACCTTAAATTCTTTGTTGTAGTCACAGACCTTGAGGTGAAAGGTGGCACAGTCAGGATGAGATCAGACTGATTCGGTAACTGAATAGCCAGTCTGCTTTTTTTTTTAAGGATAGGTTAAGTTCACACTGTTGTTCGATGCACGTTGTGCCCAAATTTAGCATTTATAGGCCATTTGCCACAATGTGGATGAAAGTTGCTGTTATCTACAAACATGTTGCTTTACTTTTTACAAAGTGTGAGCTTTGTATAAAGAGCCTTTCAGTTACATATGCAGTAAATGTGCACTGTGCACACATGAGTTTTGGATGCAAAGTAAAATTCTAAAAGTAAATACATCATTAATCAGTACTGACCTCTAAGGTAAAGTAAATTATAATAACAACATATTTATAGAAATGTCCTGCCATGGTTTAACGACAAAAAGAGCTTTACTATGTGCAAATAAGATGCTGTATTTTAGGGGGAAATGGAGGATGGAAGTGTTTTTTTATTCTTGAACTTAATTAGCAATTTTTTAACTAAATGTTTCAAAGTGAAATTGTCCCTCTTTGATTTCATATTGGTATCTTAGAAATGTATTAAGTTATTTTTGTTTGTGTTGTCACATATAGATTCTGTCAACGTTGATGTACGAAAATATGAACTACCACCAGAGAAGGTACAGTATGACAGTAATTAGGGCTGGGTGTCATTCAAAAGTTTTCAATACTGGTACCGGTGCCAATACTGTGAATTTGATACTGTTTCCTGAACATACTTTTTTTAATACACATTTTATGAAATACATTATCAGGAGCTTAGAAAGAATCCCGCACACTGACCGTTACGCAAGCAATTATTTACTTAGAAAATACATCGTTTCGGTCTCAGACCTTCATCAGGTGAATTCCTGATGTTCCTGAATATACCTGATGAAGGTCTAAGACCAAAACGTCGTATTTTCTAAATAAATAATTGCTTGCGTAATGGTCAGTGTGAGGGATTCTTTCTAAGCTCCTGATCTGCAACTTTTGGTCACATCCTACGCACCTGCCTGACAAAAGAGGTGTGCAAAAAGCTTTCCTACGTTGCAAGGAAATACATTATTACAAAAGTAAATTACAACATTCCACATTACAGTACATTTTACACCTATGTGACGCACGTGAGCCCCGTCTCTGTGCGTGACATAGTGTTTTTCCTCCGTCCCTCAACGACATGTAACATTAGAGAACCAATCACAAGCATAATTAGATCTTGGTACAAGCATGCTGCATGCTTATTGGCTGAGTGACGCTGATGAGATCTTACTCCTTAGGAATTGAAATATGGTACTGAATGACATGAATTTTTTCGATACTCAATATTGTGGAGGCAATGCCTCAAGTATTGAAGTTGGGTGCCCAGCCCTAACAGTAATATACCATATCAATGGCAGTCTGAGAAATTGTTTCTTTGTGCTACAGACACAAGGTTACATGCCAATACTCTGCTCACCTACACCTGCACCCTCATCCCCATCCTTTTCAGGTACTGAACTCAGCAAACATCATCAATAATCATATTCATTTGACTTGAAATTGTTTTCTAAAACATGTTATCCTCTCTGCTTCCTCTCCATCAGTTCATACTGTCAGACCTGCTGATATCTCAGCTGTTTATGTCATGGGGATTCCACTCTCACAAAGGTAGACAGCCACAAATACAATGCACATATACTTGAGTAAAACACAAATGTGGCTTCCTGAGCTGCTTCAAAGCAGAAGCTAATATATTGAAACCTTTATTAGCCCTCACTAACTCTGACAACATGTCTGTATTCATCATTAGGGTTGAAGCATCCAGAGTTGTCAATAGAGTCGCTGGTAAGTCTATTAACTCTCACCCACATGCCTTTTTACAGTCAAGTAGAAAGGAAGAGGTGTATAATCATCTAAAAGAGACAGATTTTGGCGTTTGATTTGCACATAATTCCTACTGTATTTTATCTATCTATGGGAGATAACAATTATGAATACATCATACATAATCTTTCTAGACAAGTATCTGCACTTTCAGTATGCTACATTTTCTTTTATTGCGTTCTCAGACCTACGGTTTATCAAAGTCGTAGTCAGGACCATGTAAATGTCAGATACAGAGCACACTATGAAGAAAAGCTTTTAGAGTTTAGCTTTTACAGTTATGTTGAGTTTATCTCTAAGGATAAGGCACTGGGCCATAAACACAGGTTGTTGACCTTCATTCACATAAAAGTGAACAAGGCTGGCAACATTACAGTAATGGATGCTTTCACCAGCTTCCTTTTTCACAACAGCAGTTAACACATAATGCAACGAAACCCACTGTCTGACTGTATGGTAAGGAATTATACATACTGTAGATTCAAGTCCATACAATTGTGTGTATGTGTGTTGAATAGAGTTGCTGTCCATGTTTAACCCTGAAGTGATCGCTCAACATGTGGTTCAGCCCTCATTGCAGCCAAGGTAACACACACACACACATACACACACACACACACACACACACACACACACACGTACAGTCACACATTTAACTGCTGTTTAAGGATATTACTGCGGGTGTGTTCATTTAAATATGTGACTGTACATGTGTGTCATGTGTGTGTGTGCGTGCGTGTGTGTGTGTGTGTGTGTGCTGCAGAAGCTTGTTGGAGGAAGCTGAGGAACTGTCTCTCTCCCTCTTACATCAGGTACACATAACACATACACCTCTCATAACAGCACAACAACAGTTAACAAGTCTCTCATTGTCAAAGTGAACAACCTGTATTTCCTCCATTTAAGACAAACTCCCCAATAAAACCACAACTTTTACACTTAAATGTTTGTACGGACTAAACAAACCAAATACATCAGGTTAATAAGTGGTCATTAGAGGCGCTGCTAGGCAGATGTTTTCCCTTAGGACAGTATGCTAAGCTAAGCTAACTGAGCTGACTTGTCAAGAGTGTACCCTGATTGATCGGCCAGTGTGAGATAGGTTAGATTGTAGGCCTCCATGACCCTCAACAGGATACGTAAATGTCCTTCCTTTTCCAGAGCTTTCACCCACATCTCACAGTAGATGGAGTTTGCTCAGTTTGCTCTGTCTTGTATCTTTGCAGGTGACAGACTGGAAGTTTGGGCTGCTGTTTGTCTCGGCAGATTTCATGTGTGCCTGCTCACCACACGTAAGATTCCTCACTGCAACAAAATAATGTTCGGTGCAGCATACATACGAGCTAGTAAAACATTTGTTAAGAGTGTATTACTGTTTCTTTGTGTTTCAGGTTGCTGCAGATGTTAAAGCTGTAGTGCAGGAAGTGGAGGCAGCTCTGCAGTTGTTGCAAAAAAAGGTATTGTACTATTTGTTGAATACAGTTTTGCCATGAATAGGTAGAATGGAAAAAACTAATATAATGGGTGTATGTTTACAGTTGCATCACAGTTTAGTTCACGTTGTGGTCTGGAGCACAAATCATCAGCAGGACAAGTGAGTGTTTTGAATTTTAGGTATTACAAATCTAGCAAAATACCTGGTTTACTCATTTATTTTGAAATGATAGAAACCCTGCTTTTTACATGTATGTAGTGTAGTGTTGTGATCTTGTTTACTGTAAAAATGCATGTGGCAGTGATGTGCTTGCTTTCTATTTTCTAGCAGGTGTGACTGTATGAGAGACGAAAGCATTAACCAGCGATTACATAAAGCAACTCTTCTGAAAACACTGCAGGTACGATACATGTAAATGAATTGTGTTTCTGTGCCTGTGGCTCATCTAAATCATATTAAGCTACTTACTTGACAAATACCAATTTGTCTGGTTTTCAGGACTCTCTAAGTCATGTCTTGGAAAACCCAAAGTGGCACAGTGAAATGGCAGACTTCACTGTTGTGCTGCATTCTGCACCAGTTATCCTTGAACCCATCTCAGATTCTGTAAGTAGAAGAAAACTTTCCAGATCCACTTATAATCAATATTACTGTAACTAATAATTGTAAATGATTCAGCCTTCCTTCCAGTAACAATGCATGCAATGGCTAATGTCTAACAAGCATATATCATGTGTTCCTTTGTAGGAGAACACATGGTCTGACCTAAACCAATTAGCTTTGCAGCTGTGGACAAACCTGGTAAATTATTATTATTCCAAGTCATAAATAACAATGACATTGTACTAATGTACACATTAGGCATGCTCATAACTTTCACCATTGATCTATATGTTCTGACCCTGACATCTCTGTTGTAAAAATTAGCGAACAGTCACCATAATCTCTCAAAGCAAAAGTAAGAATGAACAATGATTACAGTGCATGTTTATAACTCTGAAGAGAGATTAGATAAGAGATGTAAAGATTAACGATGAGATTTTCCTACAGGATGACTTTCTCCAGCTTTGTTCATTTAACATCTATATGCAGATAAGAGAATTGTGTAATCGGCACTTGTTTGACGCTGCACAAAATGGCCCCACTGAAACCTAAATATCTCAACCGATCATGACTTTTCCTCCTCCAGCTTCAGCCATCGGCAGGTCAGGCAGATGTCATGGACACAAGCGTCATTGCTGTTCCTTGCCCTACCCAGGTGAGGCCCCGCCATCCCATAACACTGCCACAGTGAAATGCTTCATAAAATGATTGAATGTGTTGCAGCAGCATTTTGTATTTAGTAGATATAATTAAGATCAAGATTTTTTAAATCTAATACTATAATAAGATTTAGATCTACTATCCCAGAGGGATATTGGTTTTCACAGCCAGTACAACACATACACATAGCAACATACAGACATGGTTAAAACTGCAACTTCTTTTCCACTCTCATCCCAGGAACGGCCTTTCCTGCGGACGCAGAAGAATTCCCCCACTGACACAGAGGGCAAAGTTAACAGCAAAGCCTCGACACTAACAGATCCTGTAAGTCTTTCATCTCAACTTCAGAACTACAGTGTAGAATGACAGCACATACAATTCAACTAATTTGAACGCACTGTATGTTTGCAGGTTATGGGTACTGAGATACCTTGCACAGACCGCAGTCCATCTCCCACTATACCCACTTCAGGTAAAAAATATCTGTTAACTCTGTTTTTGCTAATGTATTTTGGAAAATGTAGTTCAATCCAACAACTTTATTCTTTGTGTAGTTCATGAACTCAGACCTGGAGATATCAAGGTGGTGGCAGCAGTAGGCGACTCTCTTACAGTGAGTGTTTCCCTTCTCCTACTTTTTCTGCTCTAAAAACATACTTATCCAAATGGGCATAAATAAATAAAGGCATAAAAATTGATCCAATTCAGATATACAGTATATGTAAAGAACAGATGACAGATTTAATGATATGGAGTTGTTTTTTTTGTACTGTATGTGTATCTGGATATGTGCGGACATTCAAACACAACAACCAAGGGATACGCCACTGGGAGTTATGGGTAGATTATAAGGCCTAATTAAAAAGAATAGGTGCTCAAATTTTAACTTTAATACTGAGAAATGACTTGCAGAAATTTTCAAATTGGCTTGTGACCCCCACACCTGCAAAATGCTACTGTAAAAAAAAAATAAAACTTCTCTTCCTCTTGTCTTTCGATCTCACATGTGATGTTTTTCTGCAGGCAGCCAATGGCGTGGGCGCAAAGACCGACAACCTTCTGTTAGTGATTAATGAGTACAGGGGACTGTCATGGAGGTAAGATAAGCAAAGATAAACCTTTGTTCCAATATTGATAGTTTAGGAAAATACTTCAGCAGTTCATTTGGTTATTCTGTGAGCTGTATTTGAAACTAACAAGTCCTTCTTCCATTTTCAGCATCGGTGGTGATGAAAACATTACCAGTGTGACCACTCTGCCAAGTATGTTTGTATCTTATTTAATTATTTTAAATTGTTTATGTTATGGCATTACCCAAAATTCAAAACATTAAATAAGCTTCAACGGTAGCATTGTGCTTGATAGCATCTATTTTGATGGTGTCTGATCACCATCATTATAGGCCTCACAGCAGAACTCATTTTTATGTCAGATAGTGACATTAATCAACTACATATTTTAGGATGCGTTTGATTATCAAAATTAAGACGCCACTTCTTCAATAGCTGTTAAAAATTTTAAATAAAGTATCAGAAGCTATAAATTGTTTGGTTAAATAATACTACAGAAATGCAATAAATCATAGAATAACATAATACATTCAACTGGTTTTACAAAAACAATCCTTAGTTGAGGTTCAAACTAAATAAGTTAGTAAGTGGACTTTAAAATATTACTAGAACAAACTTTCATCCTCAGTTCTGTACTAATTGTTCCAATATTTTTGCCGCTATGATTTTAATGACCGTACATAAATACAGAGCGTGCACAATCGTGTAATTTCCATTTTAGTTTCCTGATCTTCCCTGTGCTTGTGCTCTGCAGACATCCTGAGGGAGTTTAACCCCTCGCTGACCGGATTCTCAGAGGGAATTGGTAACGAGAACTCTCGTCAAGCCTTCCTCAATCAGGCTGTGGCAGGAGCCAAGAGTGGGTCAGTCATAGTACTAGTATTACTTACTTTTAACTTTTACTTACCCTTTGAATTCTAAATTATTCTTCATAAATAAAACCTTAGCAGAACTTAAGGAACATCAGAACAAGAATTTTACCATTTAACCGTTCTATTTTCAGTGATATGGAACTCCAGGTGCGCGTCCTAGTGGACAAAATGAAAAATGATTCGGTAAGCAGTGGTAAACTACAGTAGAAACCATAGGAATGGTAGCAATACATGCAGATATGCTCTCATGGTAACCTTTGTCTCAATTTTATGTTCACAATTACCAAATTAAAAGATTATTTACCTCTTATCTCCTTTACAGCGCATTGATTTCAACAACGATTGGAAAGTGATAACCATGTTTATTGGTGGCAATGACATATGTGACTTCTGCACAGACAGCGTGAGGACCATACTTACTTTTTTCGCAGTGATTTTATATTTTGTACTTACGTTGGCATTATGCTTTGCTTATTTTACATTATCTACAAACATATAGATTTAGGACCTGTTGACATTTCACACAATATTGTTTAAGATCTACTTCACATAATAACATATATAATTCATATAATTTACTGTCATATTGAAATCCACGATAATCCAAAAAAAATTTTATGGCTACAACTTACAATTATGATCATTTGTTTTGTCAATAAAATGTCAGAAAATACAGAAAAATGGCCATCACAATTTCCCAGAGCTGAAATTGATATATTGAAAGTGCTTTGTTTTGTTGGATCAACAGTCCAAAACCATCATAAACTAATACTTAGAAAACCAACAAATATTAACATTTGAGATGCTGGAACCAGCAAATGTTTGCTTGAAAAAATGGACTCACTGATTCAAAAGATGAATTCATTACCGATATAGTTGCCTATGTATGCCTACAGCTTTCATTTCATGTGAAACATTTCTTCCACAGGTTTTTTTCTCCCCCAGGAATGTGGTCGGTCGAATCCGCCAAGCTCTGGACATACTCCATAGTGAAGTATGTTTCATATGTTTGCACAAACATATATCCAAGTCATAATCCAAATGACAAGACAACACCTACTAACTTTGTTTTGTATTTTCCAGGTGCCTCGTGCCATTGTCAATCTGATAGAGCTGTTAAACGTTGTACCATTGCGTGATCTGCACAGCGATAACACTCTGGGCTGTCCCACCTGGTTTGTAAAGTAAGTGCTTTTTTTGGTTGTGTAAAATAAAAAAACTGACCAAGTCATTATTTAACAGTTTTGGATGTTTGTGTTTCAGATTACTTTGCCCCTGCATAATAAAGCCTAAAAAAGGCTCCTCTGAACTTCAGAAGGTCATTGACATCAATAAAGCCTATCAGGTACAAGACTAAGGGATGCTGAAAGGAAGAATAGAGTGTTTTGTACATATTCTTAAGTGCTTTACAAACACAATTCATATACTGGTCTTAATTTGACATTTAAAAATGCTTTTAACCCCTATTTTAGGGACTAAATCATCACCATCATCATCACTATTATGACATTGTTAACTCAAAATGACTGTCACTGAAAAATCAAACTCTTCTTTTCTTGGTCTTTTATCTTTTGGCTGTCTTTCCATCCAGCATGCTATGAAAGAGCTAATTGACTCTGGGCGGTATGACACGCACCATAACTTCACTGTGGTGCTGCAGCCTTTCCTCAGGGAGATTTTCCTTCCCAAGTTAGAGGTAACACACCTGAAACACCCAAATGAAGTTTTCATTTATTTGACTATCTTTAAAAATGTCTTCCCTCCTGTCCCTTCTTTTTAAAAGGATGGCCGGCCTGATCGCTCATACTTTTCACCCGACTGTTTTCATCTCAGCCAGAAGGCTCACACTCTCATGGCTCAGGCTCTTTGGAACAACATGGTAGGATTTGCTTTATTAGATGACATTTCCTACATGTGTATTTTGGCACACATGGTTTTTATTTTCTCTTATAATGATATAAATAAATCTTTCACAATCTCTAGTTAGAGCCAGTGGGCAACAAGACCTTTGAACAAGACTTCGCGACTGGCATTGATCTGAAGTGTCCCTCTGAGGTGACTGAGTCCAACAAGTTATCAAAAATTATACAATATATGTTTTCATCATTTTTGTGTATTCATGTGTTTATGATTATTTCTTTATCAGACCAACCCATTTTTTAGGACTGCTGTCAACAGCAACTACACCTTTCCAGGCCCTCCTCCCACTCCGGCTCCTGTTACAGTAGGTCATAGTTTCTGTCTATTTATGCAGGATGTATCAAGCAAAAGAGTATAACACATCTTTGTCATTCTTTAGAATTGGGGCAGTGACTTTTCCTGTATTAACACAGCTCCATCCAACTCTGTGCCCACTTCAGGTAAGCACTAAACATGTTACTTAGGTATTACCTTACCTAAAGGGAAATAGAGAGGTTGGATGTAAATTATGCTCATGTTGATCTTTTGTTAGCTCACAGGTTACGACCAGCAGATATCAAAGTGGTGGCGGCTTTGGGAGACTCTATAACGGTAAGTTTGTACATAAGAATAACCTGTAAAGCACTTTTCTGTTTTGAAAAGTGACAAATAAATGACGTCTCCTTGCATTCTTGCTAATAGACTAAACAATGTCAGAAAACGTAATAGCATCCCATTATGTTAAGTGGTGTAACAAATGATGTAATAATTATATTGAAAAATGGAATAGATTTGTTTGTGCATGTAATAGTAATGTTATACCAATTTTAATTTCTTTTGGGCCTATTAGTGCTATTATAGCATTTTCTTGTCTTGTGCATCATCAAAATCCAGGTTGCCATATTTTGTAGTTTAGATAGCATTTTTAATTAAATAGGTCAGAGGGAGAAACAGAGAAACGTTTGGGTAGCTTAACCATTTTTTTCTGCATGTAGGCTGGCTTTGGTGCTAAGGCAAAGAATCTCCTGCAGCTAAGAACTGAGTACAGAGGGGTGTCATGGAGGTCAGAGGCTACACACACACACACACACACACACACACACACACACACACACACACACACACACACACACACACACACACACACACACACACACACACACACACACACACACTATATACAGAATACAAATTGCACATTGCATTGTAATTGTTTTATTTATTGTGTGTTTTTCATTAAAAAGCATTGGAGGAGACAAAAGTCTTGAGACTGTGACAACATTACCTAGTAAGTCCCAAGCCCTATCTGTCCTGTAGCGCTCTTGTCGTATACAGTAATGCATATCATCACCACTAGGTGGCAGATTTGGACTGTACCAAAACTTTGTCTCCTGTGCAATTTTTTTTTTGTTTTGTTTTTACATTAGATATACTTAAGAAGTTCAATCCTAACATCAAAGGAGTGTCAAAGGGACAAGGCAAATTGCAGACTGGCTTCAACATGGCTGTATCAGGAGCTAAGATATCGTGAGTTCTAACATTTCTTGGATCTGTTATCAGGTTCGAATGGTTCCCTTTCATGTGTTATGTTTTAAGCATCTTGTGCACAAAATTTCATACAGAGAGATCCCAGAGCAGGTCCGCCGCCTGATTGATACCATGAAGAATAACTCTGTGAGTACTATAGTAATGCATGCACCGTTTTGTGACATACTTTAATGCGCAAGAAAACAAAAACACATCATCTTTGTTCCATCTCTCTTTCTTTCTGATCCTTTCTCCATCATTTGAACAAAAATAGGCGGTGGATTTTGAGAATGACTGGAAACTGGTGACCCTCTTCATTGGAGGCAATGACTTGTGTCAGTACTGCAATGACCGGGTGAGTTGCTTTTAGAAGTGGTCACGTGACAAGCAGGATGATCCAATGGATGAAGGGCATTTTCAAAGCACTCTCCTCAGTTAAACGATTCTCCTGCCATAGCACAGTGTTCAAACATCCTGTTGTGTTGTGTGATGCCCTGTGTAGAGCCGTCTCATGATATCACTGTCCTAGTGGGACTACGCACCGGAGCAGAATAATCAAGCTTTGTGAGCTGCCCTCCCCTAATTGTTTTATTGTGTCAGAGTAAGATGAGAGCAGACATGGTTTCTTTTCAATGGGCACATTCTGTCAAAACATCCCCCCCATCCTCCTCTATCTCGGCTATCTCTGTCTGCATTAAACCAGCACACGAGGCACAGGCACAGGCCTTGTTCTCTACCAGGCATAAACAACACAGAGGTCAACCAAGATTCTCTTCATCCTGTCGGTCTCACTCCCTCCTCCTTCTTCTTCTCTCTCTCTCTCTTTCTCCTTTCTCATTTTGCTTCCATTTCCCTTTTTATCTCTCCCTCCATTACTCCCCTTGCGCTCCACTGACAGTGTAGTCTCTCTTTTAGTGTTTGTGCTTTGAAGCAGAATATCAAAGCACGGCATCAATTTAAGATGAGCTCTGAGACTGTGGTAGTGACAGCTTAGGGTTAGTTGTTGCTCGTACGCTCATACATGTTGCATTACGTTGGCTCTTTCGGTTGATTTGCACTTTTTAGCTACACACTTGGCCAGTTTCCCCTTAAATGTGCCTTAATAATTATGCGCCCACAACAGAGAAGAGTTGTAAATGGAACAAAAAAACATGAGAGTACATGGATTAATAAACAAGACTTGTATATTGTGTATAATTTTATTATTCTTTTTGTCTCAAAACTACAGGCCTCTTTGTCACCTCAGAACTACATCCATCATATGATGACAAGCTTGGATATGCTTTACAAAGAGGTAAAAAAAAAATTGTGTTATCTTCCAATAAATAATAGTTGGTTTTGCAAAAGAATGCTGTAATGGGCTAGAAAATAAAATTTACAGTTTTCTCTCCCATATTAAAGAGGTTCACATTACTTCCGTTAAATTAAGATTGATTAAGGAATCAATTCAGAATTTTACTCTTTGAAACTGCATAAAGGTCATGTTTTCTTGCTCTCTGACCATAGGTTCCCAAGACAATTGTCAATGTGTTGGAGATCCTAGAAATCGAAGGCCTGCGCAGGATCAAACGGGATAGTCTCGGGTGCAGTGTGTTACAAAAGTACGCCCATCCACCTACTCAGTCCACAGCAGATTGGATCTTTTGAATCAACAGCACTTCTTTTAATATTGATATAATAGCTCGTCAATCCAGAAAAGAAATACATAGTAATCTGATGATTATTAAAGGATATCACATGAATGAATCAATCAATGACAAATCCGATGTATGTACTATGCAAAAAGTATCGATATTTATTAATTCAGTGATTATTTAACATGTATAAAAGCATTCTATTTGCCTAGATCATCTGTTTATTTTCACCCCTGGTCCTTAGGTATGTCTGCCCATGCTTCCTGTTCCCAGGAGAGGATTCCCTAGAGCTGGCTGAAATAAAACGGATCAATCGGGAACTACAGGTTAGCAGACTGGGACAGTGAGGCAAAAATGTGTGACCAGCAGCATCTAGTTAAAGTCCCCCCTGCACTCAAAAATGTTTGAAAACAAAGTTTTGCTTATTGTTATTTCACTCTGATATTTGAGCTCCACTCTGCAGAATGATGTATGTGCAGAGATTGACACTAGATGGCTGTTTTTACATTCATCTGCTGAAGGGGGGGAAGTTTCTCTGTCTTAACCTTAACTCTGAGTTTAAGACGTGTGCATACGAACATCACAACTAGTTTGAAAGCCAATCATGGTCCAATATGCAACATACTTTAGCGTGATGTAGAAACATTGATCTTTCAGTATAGTAGGAGACACCTTATGTTTAGTTGTTTAGTTAAACATTTGAGGTGAAAATATTTGCATTTTCATAGATTCTGGATTTTTTTAATGAGGGAGAAGAAGTAGATGGAATTAGAAGATTTGAACTTTTGTGGTCTTTCTTTCAGATTGAGACGGAAAAATTGGTATATGGAAGCCGCTACAATGAGAGAGAGGACTTTGCTGTGGTCCTGCAGCCCTTTTTTAGGAACACCATTGTTCCTTTGAATGCTGTAAGTCTTTCACGTAACCCTGAGCCTTCACTGCACTCTGCACAAACATACGCATTAGCTTTAGGACAGTAACAAGACCTTCCCCTCAAAAAGTACATAATTCCCACTAACACTGATGTTGTATTATTTCTTCTCCAGGATGGCAGACCTGACACCACCTACTTCTCTGAGGACTGTTTCCACTTCAGTGAACGGGGACATGCTGACATGGCTGCAGCTCTGTGGAACAACATGGTAAGTCCCTGTTTGATTGTGGATAAGTCTTTCTAAATGACCACATCTCACTGCAATATAGTCATGTGCTGAGCAAAGATGTTCTCTGTTTTATCTCTAGTTGGAACCAGTGGATAAAAAACAGACTTACAATAATTTCACAAATTCCAGAAATAACATCAAGTGCCCCACTGAGGTAAGAAAGGTGCCACACAAGCACGTCTCACATGCTACTGCTAACCCTCTTGTGATTTATCAGTACAATTTGTGCATAATGGCATGAATGGTTCACAACATGGTAACCATTCACATTCATAAAAGCCAATGTGATTGAATAGAAGCCTTTCTCTCTTGTGTGTTTCAGGAGCATCCTTACATCTTCACAAAGGTGAACAGCTTTCCCAGTTCGACCACCACCACAGCACCCACAACTCACAGCACAGCCCTGCCTCTCACCTCTCAATGCACGGACAACGTGCCAGTGTGGCTCGCTGCTGTGCTGGCCGTAACGGGTCTTCTGATTGGCTGGGCTGTCACCTGGCTCCTCCTCTCCCGCAGAGCCAAGAGAAGCAAGCAGATGATGACAGCTGCAGTGGAGATGAAGGACACTGTGTTTTAAAGTGCTACTTACTGTATTTTGTACACTGTACAATTGAAGGACCACAACAACAAAACACCATTGCAATATGTAAATGAATTGTGCTGATAATAATACAGTTTTTCTTAACAAGACAAGAAAGACTAGAGAAGTTAATTATTGTCCTTGAACCACAGAAAATATTACTAATTGCAAAGGTGGAAAAAGGCTACACCAGTCTTCACCTAAGGAAAGCAAGGGTGACACTCCATTATAAGTCCTGCATTCAAACCTCACCGAAGTGATGTGGTGGATTTAAATGATGTAGCTGGTCTAACAACTGACATAATGAGACAATGCAGTCACCAACCACTGCAAATCAAACAGTACATTTATTGTGCAGAAGTAAAGACTGAAAACATATTACTGCTGTTATATATTTAATTTTATTAAAAGGGTAGAGCGTGTTGTATTCTGTACAGAATGTAAAGCTCCTTTAGGCAAATTTGTTATTTGTGAAAGTGGGCTGTATAAATAAAATTGACCTGACTTAAAATGAAACTGTATTTTAATTCAATACTGTCACACATGTAACCAGGAACATCAGATAAAAGTTCTGGAGTACACTCTTTGTAGATGTAAATATGATTCTAACATTGTGTGGCTATTTTGATCAATGATAAATACTTGGAAAGACAATGTAATTCTATTTGTATCGTAATGCCTTTGATTGTAATAATTGTAATAGTGTTTGGTTATTTGGAATATATCATTTGCAATCAGTCATACAGTACAAACTGTAACCTAGCAATATTGTTCAAGGGACATTTGAACAGCCAGACACTGACATGTTGTAGCCTGCCTGTCCAGGAAATTATCCCCATTACACCTTAATGGTATTTATTTTAGATACACAGGGAAACCAGAATATCACCATATCATAAATTACACAAACCACCATTGTGCAAATTATTCTGCTTGGATCCCAGCACACATCAGCCTGCATGTATTACCGTCATCATTACCACCAATTACCACCAATGAGATAGCCCACTGATAAAACATAAAAGGGGTTATTTTATAACCTCCTAAGAGTGATGAAAGCCACTGGCCGCTTCTGTTGATTATGTCGCAAGAATACAGTCATGGAAAGTACATTAACTCAACTGCTGCACTACAATTTTGAAGTATTTGTACTTTACTTGAGTATTTTCATTTTGTGCCATATTATAATTCTACTCTGCTAAATTTCAGAGGGAAACATTGTTCTTTTTACTCCTCTACATGTATTTGACAGCTGAAGTTATTACTTACATTGCAGATTTAGATTTTACCAACAAAACATACTACCCAACATATAAAATAGTTAATATATTAGCTCCATACTGAACCGGCTACAGCATTAAAAAGCTTTAGGTTACTTTTCATACTTTAACTTAAGTGAGTTTTTAAATGCCTGACTGTTACTTGTACTTTTTACATTGTGTCTACTAGTTACTGCTTAAACATAGGATCTGAATAATTCTCCCACCACTGCTTATTTTTTTTTAGATCAGTTTAAACTAATATGTTGGATGGTGAGACTAGTTGGATTAAGCAAAACATATAAAGCATGGTTCTCAGCCTAAAGTCACAAATAAATTCCTTTTAATTAATATAAAGGTGGTTAAAGTGATGCCAAATTGAAATTAATTAGTAATAAATAACAGCATTGCTTCACAGCCTGCAATCGACGTGTATGTTGGATGGTGAGACTAGTTGGATGTTATTAAGCATAGGATATACAGTATGTCTGTCAGCCTAAAGTCACGAATAAACTAATTTTAATTCAAATAAAGGTGGTAAAGTCATTTACACACGGGTTCACTAGCTACTTCTCTGATTATCATCGCCAGTTACTGTTTTCTTGACAACAGCGCCTCCTGGTGTATTTAGGAGGAATCAAACCGGCCAACACTGTAGCACATCAGTTTGAAGATGGCGGAGGGTGAATTGAACGTGGACAGCCTCATCTCTCGGCTCCTGGAAGGTGAACAATTTCAATACATTCTCTAATGTTACACGGGGTTACCTGTTCATGTTCATTAAGCCTGGTCTGATTTGTGTTCTGGAACTACCACAACACGCAGGACATTGAAACGATGTTACCCCCGGCTAGCTCTGGCTAACGGTTAGCTGGCCGTGTTTATAAACACTGTCAGCGGTGAACGCCTACATTTCTCATTTTTCGCAGTATTTGTTACGTTGCTCTTGCCAAGTAACTTTATGGTGTCGTGGTCTTTACTTTAGTATGTAATTAGACTTTGTGCCTGATGTTTTTTTGTTGTTGCTGTGTTCTGGCTCATTTATTGTCCAATTGATGTACGTTACGGCTGGTATGGATCTAGAAGGAAGGGCTGGGACGTTCGTCCTGTGCGTTACAGCAATAAAATACATCCCAGAGTCATTTGTCATGGCTCTGACGGTTATAACTGTTACGGACATTAATATTAAGTAAGTTAAGTTTATTTTATTTTATTTTTCACCAGCGCCCCTGCCCTTGACACGGTTACGTTTTGCGTTGTCGTTATGATATAGGTAGCTGCTGTTCATTATCTATTTATGGCACATTATTGAAAATGGGGAATAAGTTGACGGATTGGTTAAATCTATAGAAATAGACCTACATTAAAAAATAAAAACAATAATATATGTACCACCCTTTCATCTGATTTCGGATGCCCTTATCACTACACCATAGACCGACTAATTTGAGTTGTGAGGTAGTTTGCTTTTTCTGAAGTAATTTTTAACTTTTGTGTCTCCCTCCTCTCTGGGTTTGTGGGTGTGTTTTCAGTAGGCAGGTTGCTGTGATTCAGTGCACTCATGTACATTAGGCCCATGAGCACACATTCCCTTTAAATGCCTATCCGTGTTAGTATTGGTACAGGTGGCAAAAACATAAATTGCAATTGCAACTTGCCTGTTTTCGTACTTGGTAAATAAAGGGAATTTTGTGTTGTGTTTTAAGACCAGGTTTTGGCAGAGAGAGGGATGTGCAAAAATCCTTTTGTGTTGGCCACCTGCTCAAAAGAAGGCAGGGAGTTTTCTGTTCCCCTGTGATATATCCTTTGAGTCAGACTGGACCACTAAGGCAAATTCAGCTGTCCTTGGCATACTTTCCACTAGTATCTGTGACTCTGCTGGAGGGATGAGACACCAGCATTGCCAGCATTGAAATGCTAAGATTTATTTATAGTAACTGCTGGAACACGCCATTACACTGCAGCTGCCTTGTGTTTCTTGCAATTTCATTTTTATGTTGGCATTCCTACCAAATGGTGAAATTAATTAAAAATAAATAATATCACTGCTTCACAGCCTATTATCAACTTCTTCTCTGTTTTCTACTTGTGAAGCTCTTTTTTCTTTTCTTTTTTTTCTCTCCGTTGGAAGGCTTGTTGATCCTTCACACACTGTGTTTCCTTGTTTCTCAGCTTGGTCTGCAGTGACTTGTTGATTGTGTTGCCCATATTTCGAATATAAGTTGGACTTGGCGTTGGTTGAAAGTGGTCAGTTTTGCCGTGATCTTGTTGGTGCAAGATGGTGATTGTTTTTTATTTTCATGCTCTTGAAACAAGTCACTACACGTGACTAATTCATTGGATGTTATTGTTTCATAGACTTCTTCTTACATAATAGTTCAGCTTTGTCATTAATAGTGTGAACTCGCTCAAGAGTTAGAATCACACATGTATTTAATGATTATGATAAATGCCCATTATGAATTGCATCCTTTTTGATTGTCTGTAGGCCTACTGTAGATAAGAAATGTCTACTAGTAAAATGCCACTGCCAATGCTTCTTGGTGACTATGACGGGTGGGGATTTTGTTTACTAAATTACTCTGGATCAGTCCAGGTCTTATGACTGAAAAAAAAGAAAAGAAACTTATGCTCATTGCTCAAATTTACTGGTACTAGTCAAGAAAATGCACCCTTTAACTTAGCAGAAACCAAAGCCAGGCTTTCAAATGGGCTTGTACCTTTCATTAATCCAGGTTCCTATTTTCCCAGTATCCAGCTATAGGTTTGTGGGCCTGTTTTGATAAAGCGAGTATTGTATTCTTTTGAATCTGTCAGTTTTTAATGAACACATTATAATTTAAAGCTGTGACAAAACCAGTAGTGGTCTTAAATACATACACATATTTTTGTTGATATTTCTGATGTTCAGCACAGACTTACCATAACAAGAGACTAATCATTTGAAAGCTCTTGAGCCCTTTATTTTGCATCTCAACATCACATAATAACTTCTTGTATGTTTTGCTGTCTGAGAAAATTCGGTCTTGAGGAACAGCCAAGTGGCAGTGAGAGTGCTTATTCATTGGAATTAAAACTTAGGAAACACTGGGCCGCTTTCTCCAGACTCTCGTACAATCACACAGACACATGGTTTATGATGGTTGCAAATCCTTGTCATTGCTTTATTTTAGCCTTTGCCCCATAATGTTCTTAAGAACGTAATCTTTTTTTAAAAGTACCAGACTGCAGCAGTGCGAACAGTAAAAGGTTCAGTGTTAAAGCCGGGCAGGCTAAGCATCCGAGCTTAATTCGCTGAGCTTTAATGAGGCCTGGCCGTTGAGTGAAGAGCCCTTATTCTGTAATTTTATGCTTCACACCATGCGTGGCACATGGGTATGAAGCCCTGCAGATACAGTAGATGGATGATAAAGATGATGTAAAGCAACACTTTATTAATGTTGGTGGAGCCCTAGAATAGTTTTTGGCACTCAGAGTCACCAACTGTGAGAATCCATATTCCTCTGGTTCTCTCCCTTATCTCAGGTTTGTTTGGATTACATTCCTAATGAGACGTTGACAGTGAGGGAGTATGAGCAATGTGTGTAAGTAGCATGTGTATGCACACATATGCGTTATGTATGCACAAAAATGCATGCTTTGAGCTTAGGGAATTGCTCAGCAATACATCAGTTAATCCATTTTGAAGTGCTCCTTGTTTGGTCATTCTATAATTTGTCATTCAAAGAAAAAGGCAAATAGCAAAAAAGTGTTCCTCTCTAACTAACGCACATTTGTTTCACTAGGCTTAGCTATCCTTTATTGGAATCTTTAGTGGGCGTCTAGCTTGAAGGCAGCCATGCCACAATGGTTAGTTATTACCTAATTCTTCAGTCATGGATTTGTTCATCACTGTTTTTTTCATCGTCAATGGTTCATCTTCACGCAGCGCTTTGATATGCTTTGTGTGACGCCAAACTGAGGCTTAAACGAAGATGGCTATTTAAGTGCCGTCCAGTTACTATTTACTATGTTAATATAGTGACAGAGCACAGGTAGTTACTGTTGTCATCACTATAATGATGATAACAATAATAACTGTATTAAGCACCTTTTTTAAAACAAAGTCACAAAGTGCTTTACAGTAAAAACAAATAATAAAAGTAAAGAAAATCCCCCAAAATATAAAAGAATTTAAATAATGACAAAAAATGCAATCAGTTAAGAAAAAAAGGTGTGAAATAAAATTGAGTTCCAAAAAGAGGATACTAGAGCTGGGCAATATATCGATATTATATCGATATTGTGATCTGAGACTAGATATCGTCTTAGATTATGGATATCGTAATATGGCATAAGTGTCTTTTCCTGGCTTTAAAGGCTGCATTACAATAAAGTGATGTACTTTTCTGAACTTACCAGACTGTTGTAACTGTTCTATTATTTGCCTTTACCCACTTCGTCATCACATCCACATTATTACTGATGATTATTTATCAAAAATCTCATTGTGTAACTATTTTGTGAAAGCACCAATAGTCAACACTACAATATCGTTGGGTATTTAGTCAAAAATATCGTGATATTTGATTTTCTCCATATTGCCCAGCCAAAGAAGATACTGAGTTTGCCTGCCTGACATCCTCAGGCCAGAGGATCTCACGCAGCGATCAGGCTTAAGTTAGCAGATCACAGTTATAGGCAAGAGCCTGACCATTCAAGGCTTCAAAAACAAACTTAATTAATCAATCAAATCTTAAACCAAAAAATGCAAATATATAAAATGCAGACTTTTAAAAACCAGATGGAACTTAGAATAACTTGAATCTTACATGAGCCACAAGGTACCGTCTAATTACTATTTCCTATAGTAATATAGTGACACAGCACAATTATCACATTAACACATCAAACACTGCACTAACCAGGCTGTCCAGATATTAAATGAAACTCAAATATATAAAAAGCAGGCTTTTAAAACTAAATAGAACTTAACTTGAGTCTTATGCAAGCCACAAGATACCATAGCAAGGAAGCTGTTTTCATGTATAATCTCACTTTTCATACCTCTGATTATTTCAACTGCTGACTGTAGCCAGCGTTTGCAATTCTCACTCCTCATTTCATCGTTGTAATATAAAGCTGCTCCCAAAGCTGTGGCCAAACGCCAGAAAGTAGGCTTAAGCTAACAGCGCAACTACACAGCCAATAAGCCCACACTGGTGCTGAAGATGCAGGCTGCTCTCATAGTCCTGGGTTTCTTGAGTGTGGCTGAGACTAAGCAACTATAAGTTACAGAACCATTACGCTCACAGCTCATCAGATTGTAAGATTGCTTTGTGATTCTCCTGTGAGTGTTTTTTTTCACCTCCTTACGTGAAACGTTATTGTAGTGTACTGACGGAGTTTGTGGTGCTGGGGGTTGTGGCTGCTGTTGCGTTAACACTGACAATGATGCTAACAGATGTTGATGGCACTGACGGTGTCTTTTCTCTCCTCTCCAGTACGGGGATGTCGCCCGGGGAAGATAGTCCAGATGACAGAGGCAGAGGTGCGGGGCCTCTGCATCAAATCCAGGGAGATCTTCCTCAGCCAGCCCATCCTTCTGGAGCTTGAGGCACCCCTGAAGATCTGTGGTCAGTGTTGTACATTTCTGGACTTGTTTTAGGCCATTTTCTCACAACCTCATGTTTTTTCACTCTCTCATAACCTTCTGTACTGTATAACCTACTCTAAAGGCTCTGACACACCAACCCGACTATCGGCCGCCGGACAGTCTGGCGAGGTCGGTGACTCGAGTCTGTTCGGTGTGTTCTGTGCCGTCGTCAGTCGGAGGAGCCGTTGGCGTTCATTTTGGCCGATTTGACTCGTTGAATCGGCCAGTGGGCAGGCGGCCTCAATGACCAATCTGATTGGTGGAGCGCTAGCCCTTGACTAGCGAACCCGAGAGCTGACAAAGCCAGTATCTTCTTATTACTAGCCATCGTATTTTCTTCCGTTCAGCGAGTAATGATCCTTCTTGACTACTATCAATACTCTCTGATGAGAACAATGACTGACGACAGCGTGCTATGTGTTTACTAGGTCTAGAGAGATGTTCCGTCATTTCCGTTTTTCAGTTTTTGGGCGACAATACAGATTAGCGCCGCTTGCTGTTATGGGGACGTATTACGTCTCGCGCACGCGCAGAACGTACGCTGATGTCGGCGTCGCTTCGGTGTGTTCCGAGGCACTTTTTTTGAGAGACGGGAGCCTTTTGTGCCGATGGTCGGCCATAGGGTTGGTGTGTCAGAGCCTTAACACTACTATGACATTTCCTCTAAGCACGTCTGGACTGAAAGGTTTACTTATGTAACCAGGCCGAAAAACACAGCCTCAGCTCAGCCTGGGTCATATATTAAGTCACTGTTACCCTATCGACTTGACTCCCCTGTGTATGTTATTGAAGGATACATATATGGGAATTTCCAATGTATAGTTTGTGTATCGCTGTCTTACACACTTAATATGGACAGACCGAAGTGGAGCAAAGCAGTGCACATTCGCAGGTGAACTCCCTCTCAGCAGTTGAATTGCTACCACTATCTCTAGCTGGCTCCTGCACATCTCTGTCGGCACACTCCCACATGCTTTAGCTCTTCCCTCCAGTGTAGCCCGGCAACTGCAAGCAACTCAGAACTGTCTAATATATGTGCCAGTCCTTAATACAGTACACAAGCTCACATATAGGCTCAGGCCTACACACAGTTCATTTGTGGCTGTCCTCATACCAGTTTCCTCCCACACACATTGACTTTGAGTTTGTTGTTGTGTAGGCCTAATACTGTGTCAACCTTTACTTTCTTTTTGTTTTTAAACCCAGTTTAATCGCCAGACTAATTACTTGCCTTTAACCCAAGGGTGTGACGACCAGAGAGCACCAGCACTGAATATAAAAACCAAACAGTGAATGCCTTTTAATTATTTACTAGGGCCACATGGATCAGGTGATGGGTTTTTATGTGGGTGCTTTTGTTTATCTGGCTACACAAGGTCATGCAACAGTGCACTTGATTACAGATTTGTTACTTAAGTAGCAGTGCCCTGATGCTAGGCTAATGATGGCCATTACATTGTGCATGCAACAACATTGTTGTTTGTTTAATTATTACTGATCTGATTTCTCTATTGGTCTGAACTTTCAGCGCATAGGAGCATGGGCTGCATACTTGGGAGTCATAAGATGCACTGCTGCGTCTTTTTATTGTTGTATGGTTCTATTATCACGATTGCTTTTATATTGTGTTGTTTTCTGAGACAAATCATGCTCATTTGTAACACTGACCTCAGGTCTAGCGCTCCTTTTTTTCCCCCGATTCTCAGCCTTTTGCTCTGCTTTTTAAACCGTAAATCTCTGTGCTGCTATTCTCGGACTATTTTGACACTGCAGAGGCAGTGCTGAGTAAATAATTCACTGTCCTCCTACAATTCCTTGTGACAGGACAGGTGGAGGGAGGGGGGGCCCATGGAAAGACAGTCTTGGTGAACAACATTCCCATTCAGTCATGCAGCAACTCTTAGTGTGTGGAGTTGAGGATAGTTAGGATAGTAGAGCTAACCCGAGGTGCCTTTCTGGAGGCATGCATTTTCAAACAGACAGCCAATCAAATGGTAGTGGTTTATCCAGTTTTTACTATAGAGCTACAGCTCCGCTGAAGTTAAACCTGCTCTTACAAAGTTCACTCACCTCCGACTGTCTCTAAAGAGATTACAGTCTATGTTGCCATGTCTCTGTTTACCATTTTATCCAAATGTGGCTTCCTTCCTGCATTTCATTTCCTTTTCTGAGTAAACTGCAATATAAATGAGCAAAGCTAACTGGTTATGCCTCATGTCCATTTCTGTTTTGGTGCAACCACAAGCAAGATTTATTGTTCTCTGCATGTTGTCCTCTGTATTTACTTTTTTCTCTGTATTTACTCTGTTTTCCAGTATGTGTTGCTTTCAGCCTGCCAAGACAAAAAAAAATCTGTTTGTCAAAATCATTATTTTCATGTTTCTATGTAGGCTTGTGTTTGTAGTTTACAGATTTTCAGTCTTCAGATCTGTTCCCAGCTTTACCTAGGTTAGCAGATTTAGGATGCTTTTATATAAAATAAAAATTAGAATTGTAGCATTTTTCAGTTCATGTTTCGGTTCCTTTTCCAAAAATGTGCAGTTCTTCCAGCATTGGGTCTGTTGGAGGTCGGATCAAGTTCTCACCACAAACGAAACGCTCCAGTCCAGAGTTTGTTTGAAAGCGTACAGAGGTGGTGGTCTCGGGACGCTTGTTTGGTCCGCTTTTGGTGCGCATCTGAGTGCGATTGCTGCATTCACACTTGCCCAAACGAACCGCACCAAGGGGGATACCAAACTCTAGCGCGATTCAACCAAACTGAATGAGGCAGATGTGAAAGCCCCCTTACACTGTTATAAATGCTCATAGACAAAAAAAAGAAGACGATACGACTCATTTTCAGCTATTGTGGCAGACTGACATTGAAACTAGAAAATGCATTTCCTACAGAAAATGCGTGTTAATGCTGAAAAGTATTGAGAATAATTTATAATAATTTAGTTAATAATAAGTTAGTTAATCAAGTTTTAATTAGTATGAGTTTCATTGAAATGTTATATAATACCAAAAATGTATGAAACAAAAGTGAAATATTTTAAGGTTTTCTGAAAAGCTGTCGCTACACTAAATTCCTGGCTTAAATGTGTAAGAAAAGGGTGAAGTTGTAGTAAAATGTGGAAATGGTTCTAATTAATATGACTAATTTTAGTTAAATAATACCAGTATTGTATGAACATTGTGGTAATTTGTTTTTGTAAAAGCTAATGCTAACTGAATTGCCGGCTTTAATTTGGATGAAGAAGTAGCTGAAAGAGTAATAAATTGGCTCACAAGGTGAAAACAATACCAGCGTCACTGTTGCGACTGGTAAAAATCCTATATCATCTATAAAACTGATATCTTGTAAAATACTTGATACATGAAAGCCCTACTTTTCCACCTACCATCACCTACTGTCCCATAAGAAGTTAAAGCTCAAAAATAGGGTTTGTAAATAGTCATATTTAAGACATTTAAAAAGCTTTCTTCATGTCATACTGACAGCTTGTAACCTGGACTATGTTGCTGGATCACTGCATTAATACTTAGACTTGTTTCATCAAAGTTTTGATATTGTATTATTAATGTAAAGGATTGTGAAGTTGTTAACATTACCAGTACTTGCATCAGAACTCTAGATGGCAAGCTGGGGCTGCGTGTCCAGGGCAAAGACAATGATTGATGGTGAAACGCAAACCAACCGGCTAAGCACAACATGAGCACGGAGTATAAGACAAAGCTAGACTTCAAACATCAGAACTCTTCCTTTTAATCATTCATTTGTACTGGGAAAAAGTGTGTTTTTGCATGCCATCCTAAGACACAGGCAAAAATAAGTCTAGGCCTGCTGCCATATAGGTTAGATGCCAGTCATGGTTTGGGTTTTGGTGCCTAGATGACTGATGGGCACCATGAAATAGAAAATAATCATGCCAGCCATTCTCATGATATAAAGTTGTAAGTTTTGGTGGTCATTTTAATATCAAGGCCAAACATCTGCACAGCTTAACAAGGCCTCTTATTTCATTTTAATTCGTATTTGGTGCCATCTTGTAATGAAACATTGCCATAAAAAGAGTGTGGCACATGAATTTACTTTCCGTTTTGGTCACAATGAAGCCTGTTATTATTGTCCTAGTCTTTTTGTTATGCTCTCTACAGTCATCCGTGTCTGAAGAACTTAGCCTAAATTAGAGCAGCTCTTAAGTTGGTGCGAGCGGATATAAAAGGAAGCAGGTCTTGGCTAGGTGATGAAGTGGGGCTCCCCTGCAGAGATCCTGTGCTTTGGTAAGAGCTGTTCCAGCACATCACTGCCTGACTGATATCAAAAAGAGACAAGTTTGACCCTGAATCCTTAGTGAGTTGTTAAAATTAAAGTTAGTTGGTGTGGATATGTGTATGCGTGTCCTGTGTTTTTGTGATTAACCTGGATTGTCAGCATTCTCTCCTGCTGTAGCTCATTTCCCATGGGCCATGGCCTTGATCTGGTGGCAGTTGTAATGGCTCATTTTAGGTGTGTGTGCTTGCTGCTGTACTCCCACTAAAGCATAGATAGGCAGAGTCATATATCCCCACTAACCTACATGTCTGTCTGTGTTCTGAAAATCAAAATGGATTCAGAGAAATAGGAGTTTGCATCTGTATATATGTGAATATGTGGTTTGGAGGTAGAAAAAGATTTTGGCTTAAGTCCTGCATTTGCTTTGATGGTATTCTAGGGTTGCAACAGTTTTTATAATTGAATCTTTTCCCTAGAATCGATTTTATTTTATTTATTTTTTTTTTTTTACCAATGACTCACCTAAATGTCGTCTTTTTATACGGTACCGCCGATGGCGACTACATCATATTCGTTTCCAGCACAACAAATGCAAAAAATAGATGTTATGTATGTCTTTACAAATGAAATAAATGTTTGACTGACTGACTGACTGACATGTGATGTGCAGTTTTTAGAAATGGCTCATGATATATTGTCTCTAGAAGTGTATTATTCAACTTTTCGTTTTTGTTAGGAAAAGAAGAAAATCGCAGTACACAATACTATCAACCGGCGCCCCCGTTCGAAAAAAAAAAAAACCGAAAAAAAAGTCGTCCCAGCCCCAAACAAAAAAAAAAAAAACCCCCAATGATGGGGAAAAAAAAAAAAGGAAAAAAAGCCAATCGTCCCAGCTTCAAATAAAAAAAAAATTTCTTTCATAAAAAAAAAAAAATTTAAAGGAAAAAAGTTTTTCGTCCCCCTATTAAGCACCCTGTCCTCTGGACTGCACTGTAAATGGTCAAACTAACACCCTTGCCTCCCACACCATTTTTTAGGTGATATCCATGGGCAATACACAGATCTACTGAGGCTGTTTGAGTATGGTGGTTTCCCTCCAGAGGCCAACTACCTTTTCCTGGGCGATTACGTGGACCGAGGGAAACAGTCCCTGGAAACCATCTGCCTTCTGTTGGCCTACAAGATCAAATACCCAGAGAACTTTTTCCTGCTCAGGGGCAACCATGAGTGTGCTTCCATCAACCGCATCTACGGCTTCTACGATGAGTGTAAGTTAAAGTTAACTCCCCCTGCACACACATACTCACCAACAGCCCTGAAGCACTTGTAACGTTTGGTTTTATTAATGTGTGTTTGTGTGCTCTACCAGGCAAGCGCAGGTTCAACATTAAGTTGTGGAAGACCTTCACTGACTGCTTTAACTGCCTCCCCATTGCTGCTATCATTGATGAGAAGATTTTCTGCTGCCATGGAGGTAAAATGGATGGATCTCTCTCTCTCTCTCTCTCTCTCTCTCTCTCTCTCTCTCTCTCTCTCTCTCTCTCTCTCTCTCTCTCTCTCTCTCTCTCTCTCTCTCTCTCTCTCTCTCTCTGAGAGGCATGTATTTTGTTCCCTTGTCCCAAATGCAAACCGGAACATTTTGATGTCCTGGTTTTGAAATATAATCGTGGTAATTTCAAAGAAAAGTAACTCCTTTTTATTCATTATATTTATTTTATTTTAGGGCTATCGCCTGATTTGCAGTCAATGGAGCAGATTCGCAGGATCATGAGGCCAACAGACGTGCCTGACACAGGTACTGTATTTTTGTGTGTCTGCACGTACTTGTACTTCAGCGCATGCTCATACTCGTACACGTTTTCCCAAATGAATGACTATTACATCGGTAGATCTTCTGTGTTGCATCAGCAAAGTCAGCTAGATCTTTAGCGCATTTGTGCCCCCGCTGCCTGTCTATGCTCTCCCTTCAAGTCTTTGATCGCCTTCTCTCCATGTGTGTCTCAGGCCTGCTGTGTGACCTGTTGTGGTCAGACCCAGATAAGGATGTACAAGGTTGGGGAGAGAATGACCGCGGGGTCTCCTTCACTTTCGGAGCAGACGTGGTCAGCAAGTTCTTAAACCGCCACGACCTGGACCTCATCTGCAGAGCCCACCAGGTAATTATGAAGGGAATGAAGCTACAGAGCCAGGATGTGGGGTGGAATTGCAGGAATTGCATGGCAAGCAAATTGATCTTGTTTTTTTTTTAGGAGACTTAAGATTGGTTGGCCCCTCAATTAGTTTGTGTGTCTTCGGCACAAGTTATTACTGTGGCTGTTTCAAAGACACAGACACAAGAGCTAAACCACACATTAATAGACCTTGTGCAGTAGTGTAGCCTAGTGTATGTCTTTTTTTATCCCCCATTTATTATAACTTCATTTAGCTCTCAGTTATTATCTATGCATGTTTTTGCTGATGTAAAATAGTATTAAACAGAGAAAGAGAACCTACTATTTGCAGTTAAGACCCTGGCATCAGGTATATTTACCTGATGGATGACTAAAATCAATTGATTATCAACATTGGAATGTAAAACATTTCTATTATACATTAGCTGTTTTGGCTCTGCATTTAGCATTTCATCTTGATTCAGGTATAGGTGGTTGAAGATCTGTTTCTTGGTATTGATTGCTGTAGGCGGTGGGATAATGTCATGTGTCTTCTAACAGGTTGTGGAGGATGGATATGAGTTTTTTGCCAAACGCCAACTGGTCACACTTTTCTCTGCTCCAAACTACTGCGGGGAGTTTGACAATGCAGGCGGCATGATGAGTGTTGATGAATCCCTCATGTGCTCCTTCCAGGTAGTCTAAAATTATAGGGACACATGGACATTTATGCTTTTGATAACATTATCTCGAAAACGCTCACACATGCATCCTCTCTCTCTGTGTGTCTCTGTGTTTGTGTTTCGTTATTCAAAGATCCTAAAGCCCTCAGAGAAGAAGGCCAAGTATCAGTATGGTGGTGTAAATTCTGGTCGGCCTGTCACCCCACCCCGCACCACCCAAGCCCCCAAGAAGAGGTGAACGTGAAGCTGTGGCTCTCCCCACCCCCCTCCTTCTCACCCTGTCCGTCCTTGGTCTGCCATTACGGCAACCCCTGTAACTCCCCTGTATAGTGAAGATACAGGGCTTATCTAATTGCCCAAATCTTTCCCTTCTTTCTCACCCACCTACCCCCTCCCCAACTCCACTGATAGCTCTTTTCTTAATGTGTATGTGTACATAAATTTGCTGTGACCAATCTGTTTTATTTTTTTTGTTGCCTGTTTATTGGTATTTTTGATATTATTAACAGATAATCTTTTTTTTGTGGTTTTACTTCCAATGCCATTTAAGGTTGTCTGAGGTTCTGTGTCGTCTCTGTGTAGAGGGGCAAAGGGACTGAGTTAGAAGAATTCTTTTTTTTTTTGTTTAACATGCACATTAGAGATTGAACATTGTTTTTGCCTCGATCCCTCTTAAAGTAGAGGGACTTCTTCCAATGAGACTAAGGTCTAAATCTGTAGACAAATAACATTTCTAAGGGTTCTGTTTAACAGTTTAAACACATCACAGCATATGCAGTGCGCTTGTGGTTGTTCTGCAGGCGCACATTTTATATATTTAACCATTGGAAAAAGTGCACCTCCCAATGAGTAGCAAAGAATGTGAAGAGACCGGCTTGATCGGATGCTGCTGGCAGTGGACACGCTCTCCCCGAACACAACGCCCTCTGGGCATCGATTCTTCCACTCCGTTATGCCTCCCTGTGCCTCGACTCCACACCCACTCAAAAACATGCAGCTCCTCACACAGAGCTGGTATTGACATTTTTTGGGGTCTATTTATTATTTTTGATCTCTTCAAGATAATTTCCCCCATATAATCCTCTTGATTTGTAGTAAGAGATGCTGAGAGATTTGTTTAATGTCTGTGCACAGACATTTAACAAATGCTATGAGTCACTTATGGTCAGTATTTTACCTGCAGACATACTGGATATATGGTGTACTAAAAGTGCTTATAAAATTGTCATTTCCTCATCTTTGTATGAAGAAGCACATAAGGATAGAAAATGTCTAACAGCACTGGTTGGCAATTTTGCAAGTGTGTAACGTATCTAAGTAAAGCCGTACAGTGTTTTAAAAAGATAAAATAAATAAAAAGCAAGCTTCACAAATTGCTCCACAGTATTTGAATTGTTTAGTGCTGTGTTTATAGAGCACACAACATTACAAAATGAAGCAAGTTTGCTCTTGGAAGCTTTTAAGTAAAATGCCAGCTATCCTCCTATCACATGGCCCAATCTGTTCTGGTACAGAGTATGAAAACTGGAGGAGTCAGGAGTGGGTGGCAGGACCCGGCCGTTATGCTATGTGATAGTGATGCCACCTGGTGTATAAATACAGTAGTACAGTACAAAGTTGTACAAATCAGATGTGTATTTCAATAAAGGCAGCTCAGGATGGGGCCTTTCATTGCATTGCCAGTACAAAATGTTGTCAGTCACCACAAGGAGGTGCTGGCAGTTAACTTCAGTCTACTGCAAATAAGATGCAGTTGACTCTTTGTGGAAAACAGTTGCCTCTTTCTTTCTTTTTTTTTCTTTTTTTGTTGCTCTTTGTGGTATGATTCTTTCTGTTCTATATTATCTCTTCACATTGTTTACTTTCTAATCACTTAATTTATTTCCTAATACTGATTAAAAAAAATTGAGGTGTTACCAAAAGCTGTTTTGCAATTTGTACAAGTTTGTTTGAAAGTCTATGAATTCAATAAAATGGATGTAAACCAAAATTGATGTTTTTACTGATGTCTCTGCATGAATGGGTGCCGTTTTACTGTCAAGAAATTTGAGACCTTGCAAAGTTGCGATTCCCTCTAGACTTTTTTTTTTTTTTTAATTTCAACATACAACTGATACTTAGTGTCTTGACTGGTTGGATCTTTGAAAAGCAGAGGAACACTTTTTCTCTCCTGCTTATGCGTCATTCGGCCCAGTGTGACAGTTTATGCATCTAGGCCCGCATGCGCTTCTTAGCCCAGTTCAGAGCTCTGTGCATCGGCCCTGTATACAACCACAAGATCAGTGGCAGGAGAAAACATGGAGCGCCCAGGTGGAGGTGGGACAAGATCCAAGCAAAGGTGATCCACAGTCCCACTTTTATAAAGAGGAGAACGTAGTAGATGATGCTCTGTGAGCTAAATGTGGAGTTGCCCTGAGGAAAACATTTGAATGTATTAATTTTAACATGTACTTTTCTTCTTACAATAAAACAACCAATAGCCTGTCTTGCCGAACCTGTACATCATGTACCTCCACTGCATCTGGCATCATCATATCCTCCTGTACCTCCACTGCATCTGGCATCATCATATCCTCCTGTAACTCCACTGCATCTGGCATCATCATTTCATCACTGTCATCAGACTTCAGGAAGTAGGGGGTCTGATAGGAGAGAGTCCTCCTTTTCTTCTTTATGCACCCAGAAGACTCCCGTGGCTGTGGTTCTTCCATTGTCAATGTGTGTCTGCATAAGAAGTTTGGTTTTGAGAACTTCAAACAACTATGGAATATTATAAACAGAAATATTAAAACAAATCTTTCAATCAAAAAAGCTTATTGGCATAAATGTTGATGTTTCATGATTGCCAAAGCTCAAATAAATATTGAGCATTAAAAGAAGAAGAAAAAATTATAAGACAAGAAATGCTTTAAATATACACTAACACAGAATAATAAATCAATCAAGAAGGAAGATTGGCACTTGTTTTACACTTAGTTTGTGGAAACATAAATATTGTGTGTCCATATGTATTAATTTGTAATATATGTGCAGTTTGCTTCACATACCGTTGTGCCTGATGGTGGAGATGTTTTTGTCAGTTGTTGTTAGCAACCACTGCAAAATAAACTTCAAATGTATATGGAATGTTATATAATAACAAAATTGGAATAAAAACATATACAAATCAGAATCAGAATCAGAATCAGCTTTATTTGCAGGTATGACGACACATACGAGGAATTTTGCTTTGGATTATACAATGCTCACAATGTACTTACTCAAGCAAACAACAAAAACAAACAATATATACACACTATAAACAGAAACAATATAGACAGGTTGAGGCAGTAGTGCAAAATACTTTTTAATGGCATCAATTTGTTGGTCCTTTTAGTGAGGATTGTTTTGTGTAATACACCTTCCCAGACGAATGGGGGCGACGTGTATCACTGTGATTCGGTTAGGTTCAACTGCTCCTTTGGCTGTTGTTGACAGAACAGGACGCAGCGCGTAACATCAGCTTCCTATACATCATGGATGGGTCACAGTCACTGCGCGCTCGCTGCTGTCGAGCCGTTTACAGATCTGCGACGTTTTCCGGGACAAGCTAAACCGAACCACAAGTGCAGGCTGTGTCCCGTCCTCTGCATCTCATAAAAGGAAATAATTTATGAAGAGTCGTCCGAGCTGTTAAGACTGATTGTGTTTAACACTAGAGATTGTATTTCAATGCAATAGGAAAACAAGCGAAGTGTTGTGACTGTCGGAGGGTACAACTAATATTGTGTCACCCCTGATATTCTTGGCTGCTGTCGACAAGTCTAAAGTTCATCAATACAGGTAGAGTTGAAGTAGCGTTAGCTAACGTTGTTAGCTTGTTAATTTTGTCTTTAGGCATCTCTGAACTGTATGCTAGTAGCTATATGTGATATAGCACAGTAACTGGTTTGTTTCTGACTGCACTTCCGCTAGTGTGCAGTCATTTACAGCAATGTAGCTATAGCTCTCTCTGTCTTTCTGCGCCTCTTTTATTCACTGCTTTTTTAGAGAATATTAGGCAACTGATTTGATTCATCGTTTGCATAATTTTTCAAACCGACCGCCAAACATTTGTTGTTTGCAGTCTCAGAAATGTGAGGATTTGCTGCTTTTCTTTGCCTTACATTAGAGTAAAGTGAGCTAGAGCTGCGACAATAAGTCAATTAATCCATTAGTCCTCCACATAAAATTATTTGGCCTTATTTTGATAATCTCTTATAGTTTTTCAAGCAAAAACATGATTGTTAATATTTGGGTTTTGGACGGTTGGAACTCTAAGAAATTGTGATGAATGTTCATTACTGTTTAATACATACAACTATTAATCAAGAAAATAATTTTTAAAATAATCGTTAGTTTCACCCTCAAACTGAACATAGTGGTGTTTGGACATCAACAAACAAGGTAGTTTAAGTTTTTTTTTTTTTATAGACAAAATGCTTAGTTGATTAATCAAGAAAATAATTGTAAGTTGCAGCCCTAATGTTCATTTGTACAATACTTATATCTCTTGTTTCCTCAAACCTACCAGGCTGAACAAAAAACTCACTGACCGAGCTTCAATGGCATCCTGTCCAACAACAGTCCCCCACTGCTGTCTCAACAATGAACTGTGGAAAGCCTCAAGCACTGACTGAAGAATGGCAAGGTTTAGACGCAAATCTTGCATCACATTAATTGCTTTGGTATTGCTTGTGCTCATAGTATCGGTTGTGTTGAAGTCGCTGACACCAGAAGACTCTCCGTTCAGCAGCCCTGTTGGTGCGGAGCTGTTCCCGGACAGAAAGGATGACAATCAAATCCAGAAAGAAAACAACAATAAAGCAGACCAGACCAAAATAAATGACTCCGCTCAGTCAGAGAAACTGGAAGCTTCCCTGAGGAAGTTCCCTCCTCCAAACTACTATCTCCATGCCTTCTACTACGCATGGTTTGGGAACCCCCAGTTTGATGGCAAATACATCCACTGGGACCACCCGCAGCTGCCCCACTGGGACGGTAAGGTGGCTCAGGGGTATCCACAAGGGAGACACGTCCCACCTGATGACATCGGGTCCAACTTCTACCCCTCTTTAGGGCCTTACAGCTCTAGGGATCCCTCCATTATAGAGTCTCATATGCAGCAGCTGCGCACAGCAGCCATTGGTAAGACATGGCTGGACATTATTTCAACGTTCTCACTTGTCTTTTTCTAATGAAACCATTACTGTGATATTATGATGTGGTTCAAATTGGACCTCATTTATTCACAATAAATACAGTTTATTCATCAACATCATTAGTTGAGTTACATTTATTCAACTAGTGCCACTGCACTTCCTGGCCTAATGTTATACATAAAAATGATCTGGATGAGAAGGGAGCACTGGTATAGGATCAGAACTCCGTATTGTCAGATACCTTGACTTGAGGTAACCAAATCTAAATCGTGAGGGGGAAAAGTAGGATTGGTACGTCCTTGTTGAAATCGCTATTGCATTATTTTCCAGTGATGCAATATATTACGATACAGCAGATGTATGCCAAGTCAGGTGTAAAATAATTAAACTGATTTTCATGGCAGTTAAATGTGTTCCACTGTTATGTATTGAATCTGACATAAGTCTACCTACAGTATGAAGCAAAAAAAGCAAATTTTGTTCAATTTCATTATTAACCTTGCTAATGGCTATGCCGTGTATGTAGATAGACAATAATAATAATAATAAGGTTCCCACCCAGCCCTATATTATGATACATAATGCAGTGATGATAATCAGCAAACTGGTTGTACAACTTTTCAGGTGTTTTTGTTATTCATTCGTTATTCAGTCGTCTTATATTTAAATTAAATTGACTGATATCAGGGAAAATGATTGCCAGCATGTTCATTTCTGCCTCATACTGCAGTATATAAGAATAACCTATTATTATGAACCATTATATGTGTGTTTTTTCATGTTTAAACTGTTACTGTGTTTGTTCTCAGGTGTCATTGCTGTTTCCTGGTATCCTCCTAATATGAAGGATGATAATGGTGGTCCAACGGATGACTTTGTGCCTTTGCTGCTGGAAGTGGCACATAAATACCATATTAAGGTCTGTATGCAGATAGTAGTGTGTTCTGTAGGCTGTTTACTGTATACTGTTTTGTATTTAGCAGCAGACTAAATGTTTGATGTACAGAGCTCCTTAAAAACGTCTAATATTCTGAACTCTTAAGAGAAAATACATCTGAGAAATGTATGTCTATATGAATGTTTTGTGTCGCTGTCATTTCTGAGTTTACAGGTAGCGTTTCACATTGAACCATACAAAGAAAGAGATGAAGCCAACATGTTCACTAATGTCAAATACATCATTGAGAAGTGAGTGTTTTTCTTTAGTTTTGTCAGTCAAATGTCACACCATAATCATACACTCCCTCTGGAAATCATTGGCAACACTTTACAATAAGGTACACAAGAAATAGGTAGTTAATGATTAGTTACTGTTTTTGAAAGGGTAGTTACCCTTTCGTTACCCTTCTGAAAAAGGGTAACTAGCCTTTTGAAAAAGGGTAACTACCCTTCTGAAAAAAGGGTAACTAATCATTCATTACCCTTCTGAAAAAGGGTAACTACCCTTTCAAAAACAGTAACTAATCATTACCTACCTATTTTTTTGTGTACCTTATTGTAAAGTGTTACCAAATCATTCTTTCAGGATTCATCATCAATCAATAATTATCGTGGTTGCATCAGTCTTTTTACTCCTTTGACATTTTCCTTTCTTTGCTTGTTTATCTTGTGTTGTGTATGCCTCCTCTTCTCAGATACGGAGAGCACCCTGCTTTCTTTAAGTACCGGACAAACAATGGCAAGCTTCTTCCACTCTTCTATGTGTATGACTCATATCTGATGAACTCGGAGCAGTGGGCCAAACTGCTAAAACACACAGAGAGTAACAGCATTAGGGATACCCCGTATGACGCCATCTTCATTGCCCTGCTGGTCGAGGAGAAACATAAGAGGGATATCCTGACTTCCGGTTTCGATGGTATCTACACCTACTTTGCTACTAATGGGTTTTCCTATGGGTCCACTCAGCGGAACTGGGACTCTATTAAAGCTTTCTGCGAAGATAACAACCTGATATTCATCCCAAGTGTGGGCCCCGGGTATATTGACACGAGTATTCGACCCTGGAACTTCCAAAACACTCGTAACCGCATCAACGGCAAATACTATGAAACCTCGCTGAGTGCTGCATTGAAAGCCAGGCCTGATTTTATCTCTATAACATCTTTTAATGAATGGCACGAGGGGACTCAGATTGAAATGGCAATTCCCAAAACAAGTCAGACTGTGTATCTGGACTACCTGCCCAATAAACCTGCAATCTACCTGGAGATAACCCGCAAATGGGCTGCGATATTTGGTGGCGAGCGACAGAAATGGCAGGATTGATCCGACTAAGAGCCATAGCAATGTTTATTCACGGTTGTATAAAATAATTTAAATAGAAACTAAATTAATTTCTAGTTGCAGAATGCACAACAAAATGCAAATGATGAAATATTGTATGGGAACAGCCAACTTAATTTTTAAGCCACAGGCAAGTGAACTAAATTATCTGAATTTTGGCTGCAGTGATGTATGTGATTTTTTTTTTTTTTTTTTTTTTTTTTTACACGAGTGAATTATTGTTAATTTAACTGATGTCTTATTTCTTATGTTTACACAGCCCTGTACATTTTGGTATTCCTAACGTAATCAGCATGTTTAATCACAGACTCCATGGTCTCCACCGTATCCAGCTAAATCTTTTAGGCATGTTTTTCCGTCCTGTAATCTGTGCCTATATTAAACCCCGATAGAAATAAATAAAGTGCGTCCTGGAAAACAAGGAAATTAAACAAAGCCTGCTGGTATAAAACTGTGGCATCACTCTGCTTCCAACTCTGCCTCAGCCCAAAAAACAATATACAAAAAAGCACAACATAGATCTTGATATTTGAATGGCGTGTCAAACTAAAATCTGAGATGAAACATAGTGATGGAACAGTAGAGAGATGACATTATTGAAACATTATTTTTTATCTGTGGAATAGTTTACCTTCTAATTATTGGTCTGACAATGTCGTACATGCCTGGTACAAGTTGTCATGGTCTCTTTGTGTCACTTTAAAGGTGCCCTGCCACACGTATTTCATTACTTTGTGGTAATGTCTGAAGTTCTACCATGGACTCTGTAAAAAAAATTTGTGGTAAAAATGCCTTAGTTACCTTGTTTCAAGCCATTCTAGCGTGGTATAGAAAGCCTGCTGGAAGACTCAGCTCGATTTGTGCCAGTTTTTATTAATATTCAACGAGCTAAGCTGCTTGACTCTGATTGGCTAACAGCTAGCCAATGAGAGCCTGGCTATCAGCATCCTTTACCCAGCGCAACTGAGTGAGCTCATGAATAGTAATGAGCTCAGGCAACACCAAGTCAGACTGACCAGCTTTTGTAATATGCCTGATTTCTCCGCTTATTTCTTTTCAGTGGCTAGAGCTGACAGAGGAGGTAGCAGTTCATTTTCACATACACAACATAACAAACACATAAGGACCTAACATATATCAAAAAATACAAGTAAAAACGGTTTTGTGTGGCAGGGCACCTTTAACACCCCTGATTTTATTTTGGAACTTCCTTTTGGGGGAAACATTTCATGTTGCTATAGGTGTGTTTCTGGTCACCTGGCGCACTCCAATTCTACCAACTGCTGAGGGAAATATCTGGCTCTAAGGCTGCATTCACACCAAATTAGGCATTGCAGCGAAAATGCCAGTCTTCCCATTCATTTGGATGTGGGTAGTGTGTTTAGGCTGCGACCGTGCTGACGGCAGGGGATGCGGGGAAAGAAAACGCAGCGGCGAAAAATTGAAACCGAATCAACTTTTGGAGAAACTCAACCGGACGTCATGCTGCGGTGGATCACACCGGCAATCAGACGTAGCACAATGGAGTGGGGAACAAAATGGAGACACAAATGGGTCATTTAAGTGACACCGCCACATAACCCTACACCTGATTTGGTCTGAATGCACCCTTAAACTGCTAAATGTTCCAGTTAGTCGCTACCTTTGTCTGCTGTTTGGTGCTCAGTAGTGTACAGTGTTTTTTAGAGCTTGAAGTCGGAAAGACGTGGGCATTTACCAGGCAGAGAGGGAATCTAATGAAAGACGCTATTGAGTCACATTATGGGAATTGGAGGAGCCAGTGTTTTTGGAGCTTGACTCATAGAAGGGACAAAAAGTGGTGATATCTCAGCCTCTGCTCCTTTGACTTGGACCGTTCTTTTCTTCTCCTTTGTTAAATCTATCCCTCAGTCCCACAACTTTATAGAAGTGCAATAATAAGTCCCCAGAGTGCCCCTTTAAATGATTAATGAATGAGCTAATAGGCATAACTTGCTATGTTGAAGATTTAATGGTAATTATGGTCACATTTGGAGGCTCAAGTGCCTCTTGGTTATTTGTAGAATAATTAACCCACCTTGTGTGCTGAGGCATCAATCTGTAGTTCATATCAGCAAGTGATGTACATTATGAAGATGTTGTGAAAAATTGGCATACATTACACATTTACCTGATGTTGGATTTAGTTAGTGGTTGTGGTGCATTACCATCACTGGCTCGCGGTCATAGGTCAGCCTTTGGCGTACCGCTACACTAAAAAGGCAGCCATGTACTACTTAGAGCTCCCGTTATTTTGTTAGCCTATAAAGAGTCGATACAGGCCAAGAGGGAAAACCTTTTGATCCGCAGCAGCGATGATTCACCTGTTTATTCAAAGGAGAACCGCAAGCAAATGATTGAAGTGTGATATGCACAAACGCTGTATCTCAGCATCCCACGCACACACACAGACGCACGCGCGCTCAGACACACATACACACACACACACACTCCGCCACAGCCTGCAGCTGCATTGACGGTAAACAGAGCAAGGTAGCGCATGGGCAGCCAGCAGGGAATTATTCCACATCGCATCACATCACTGAGCATACATGGCGTCCTCACACAACGAGCCATGAATGTAGTGTGCAGGCTGACGGGGTAGCCGCCAATAATTTTTTTATTTAAATTTTTTTTTTTGCAGCCATCATTCTTTGCGTCGGTGTGCATCAGCGGGGACGATTCAGCGCACATTGCTACAGTAGGTATTTTCTGGATCAAGACGATGGATGTGGGCTCATCCGGATCTATTCCTGCAAATACGGCGGACGGGCGCGATTTTTTATTCCAAACGCATCCGCATCTTCCTTATGTTGCAAGGTGTCTTTGAAAAGAGTTTACGGACCTCTGGAGGAAATGAGAAGAAAGGTCTATTTTGACTCACGCCTGTCGAGATGGTGAGTGAAATGCATGGCTGTGTGTTTTCTCTCCCTGCACCCCACGGCTGAGCAGCGGTACCTGCTTTTGACAGCAAATCCTCGCCAGCTAATTAGAAAAAGATCTCTCACTGTAAATTCACTGACCGGCACTTTCACATTTCCAATGCACTGGGCAGTTTCTACTTTAGGGGAATATATGTTGTTTTTTCTCCAGTGAATGTGACTCGTCGGCTGTGTTTGCATCGCATATAGACTATACTGTACATTATTTTTTTTCAGCATCATCCTCTACGCTATTATTTATACTCTGCGCGTTTTTGGTGCGCAAAAGGGTGCCGTGTAAATCAACACATAAAATATTCCAGTGAATGTATTCTCATCAACTTCGATGCAGTGTCACGCCTAGAGACAACCATTTTAAATAGTGTGGCTCGACTATAGCATCACGTTTTAAAATGACCTTCAGTGCTCGCTGGCTAGAAATTAATTCTCACCTGGGATGGACTATCATTTTACAATCAGTGCTGTGGCCCACCTGACAGAATACACATACATCAAAGTGTGTGTGTGTGCAGAACATGAGCGCTCTCCTTTTGCCCTTAAGCACAAACCTGTTACTAAAGCCACATCAGGGATTTGATGATGTGACTGATGCTACCAAAATCTGTGGTTGCGTTTTTTTCTGCCTCTCTCCAGTTATTTCTAACGTAGCCTCGCTGCAGACTACTCACCCATGCGGTGCTCTTTCCGTGTCCCAAATACATCACAATGCGTTTGACAAAAAACAGTTATGTTATTTAAAATCTGAATGTATTCTTGAACTGCACGTCTCATTCAGATCTCATTGGTTGGTGCAGAGATGGAAAGAAGAGAGGGAAATAACGACTGTGTGAGAGCCATATTACCCTCTCAATCTCAGCACCGTCACCATGGAGACACTAACTTTATCACACACTGCATATTTAATAGGCGTGATTTTGATCTCTGCACTACTGTACACTTCAGCCTTTCTGAATCTGTACTGTGTCTAATATATTAGACGCCACTACACCATATATGAAGGTATGCATGGGCTGCATCCTCTGTAAAGCAGGGAGCTTATCATTGCTGCTCACAGAAAACATGTTACAGCTGTGTAAGAGGATTTGCCTACATGAAAATGTATTGATACTGCAAGCCTTTAAAAGGACTACAGTCATCTGGCTCTGG
Organism: Perca fluviatilis; assembly: GCF_010015445.1. NCBI lineage: Eukaryota > Metazoa > Chordata > Actinopteri > Perciformes > Percidae > Perca > Perca fluviatilis. The sequence continues at coordinate 15,170,794 of NC_053131.1, read as the reverse complement.
TTCATGTGGCCTTTGGGTGCAGATCTCTAAGTCACAGATGGGAGAGATGAAGGGGCACTGTCATACATACAGCTAATATCATTCCCCATATGTCACATTGGACATATGGTGTGAGAAAAATCGGTCTTGGAGCTTGTCTTATTGGTTTAAATCTGCTTCAGTGATGTGTGGTTGAGGTCTATTTCTGCTTGTATGGCCTCTTTATGCAACATGCAGGTGTGTTGAGCCCCAGAAAGCTGGAGAGTCTGGGTGCCTTTCTACTCTCCTCAGCCTTAAGATGGCAGTATTCTCTTACAATACATAGTAGATGCCAAAAACTAATAACACCTGGAAGCTTACATCCATGCTTAACAAACAAATTTGAAATAACATCCATGATTAACTGGCTATTTTGCAATGACCTTTAGTGTTTTCATTTTATTTCCCAGCTAATTGAAAAGATTTGTTTGTGGAGATAAAGCTTATCTCTGCATGTTGATTGCATTTTCAACCTCACATGGATGCTTTTTTTGTGGTGGTGATCAGTCTTTCTAGCCCTAATTGATTCTCTCTGATTCTTTTTCCCTGCTCACGTAAAGGAGGCGCCATTAAGAAGACCTGTACATTCAAGATCAAACGCACCTCACTAGATCATTAAGGATCATTGTTAATCTGAGTAAAAGCAAAGGGGCATCTCTTAGCTGTGACCTGCAAAAAAAAAAAAAAAAAAGTGTCTATGAGCACTGAATCACAAAGAACATTGATCCCACCGTCGACCCAATGTAGGATCTGCTCCTTCCGATGCCCACAACCTCTACTCTTGCTTGGATTTCAGCATTCAGTCAAATCCACCAGGTTTGTATTATAATGAGCCTGAGGAATTCAGCACATTCTTCATTACAAGTATTGATCCAAACTAGTGGGTGCCTTGCGCATGGCAGGGTGCACACTCATAGATTATAGCAAGAATAGGAACACTGTGTTCACATGCAGATGCTCACAAGCTAACTATTTAATTGAGGCACAAATGATGTTCAGAGGCAATTATCCAGTATAATAGACACAAACATGGTTGGAAATGTTTCTGGATGTTGTATCCTGTTGATCATGACTTTATTCTGGCTGTTTCTTCTTTGGTGTGCCCTTTCCAGGACAGAGTATGCCATCTGCACCTTTTCACAGAATCCTACGACCCCTTCTGCTCGGCACATTCATACTGGGATGCTTTGTGACTCTGTTTTTGATGTATTTTAAACCATCCACCAGCTGGTTATCGGGTCCTGTAGAGTCAACAGTATCCACAGACCGGGTCAAGAACCTCTTCTCCATCAAGAACGATAAAAACGTGACCACCGTGCTGATCTGGCTCTGGCCCTTCGGACAAACCTACGACCTGGGCGTGTGCAGCTCTCTCTTCAACATCGAGGGCTGTTTCATCACAGCGGACAGAAACCTCTACAACAAGTCGGATGGGGTCGTCATCCATCACCGAGACATCTGCACTGACCTGTCCAACCTGCCGCCTCTCCAGCGACCATCCTTCCAGAAGTGGATATGGATGAACCTGGAGTCGCCGTCGCACTCCTCCCAGCTGCCTGGGATCGAGAACCTGTTCAATCTGACTCTCAATTACCGTCAGGATGCTGACATTGAAGTGCCTTATGGGTCGATCGTAGCAGCGGAGGGTGAGGAGGACTTTGTCCCACCCAGCAAAAACAAGCTGATCTGCTGGATTGTGAGCAACTGGAACCAGGACCACGTGCGGGTCAAATACTACAATGAGCTGTACAAACACATTGAGGTTCACGCGTATGGACAAGCCTTCGGGGAGTACATCTCTGACCAAGATTATTTCCCCACCATTGCCAGCTGCAAGTTCTACCTGGCTTTTGAGAACTCCATCCACAAGGACTACATTACTGAAAAACTGTACAACCCGCTCTCTGTGGGGACAGTCCCAGTGGTTCTGGGCCCGGCCAGGCAGAACTACGAGAACTTTATCCAGGGAGACGCCTTCATCCACGTGGACGACTTCACCTCGCCCAAGGAGCTGGCCGATTACCTGCTGCTCTTGGACAAGAACGAGGAAATGTACCTCAGGTACTTTGAGTGGAGGCGGCACTTTAAAGTGAAGAAGGCCTATTTCTGGGCAGAGCACACATGCCTGGCTTGTGATTACCTGCGTAGGCACAAGGAGTACAAGGCATTCAATAACCTTGACAAGTGGTACTGGGGCGCATAGTGCTTTGAGGGCTATGCAGTGCTTGTTTTGTTGTTAAAGGCAGTGCTTTAAGATTTTTGTCTTTCGGTTATAATGAAGGTTCATTACTGTTCTGTCCAGAGCTCCCGAATGATGTTTTTCTATTGGTTCAGTGGCCCAGTGAGACATCCGTCTTGTTTATTTTATTTGCAAGCCAATTTTGCTAAGCCTTACTTTGCTTTTTGTGTTATTCATTTATTATCTATTTTTAATGAATTACAAATGCACTACATGTTTTATCGTTAATTCAACCCATGTTTTGCTTAACATGACATTTGCTGCTATTTTTTATGTTTTTAATTCATATTATTAGTATGATTGCTTGAATGTATGGATGTTCCTGTATTACAGATAACATTCATGATGCAAGGTTGTTGTTTATTTCTTTAAGTATCATCTTTTCATGAAGCGGACGCCGGAATAGTGTTGGCTGCAGAAGGAGATTGACAAAAAAAGTGCAAATATTTATGTGATATTTATTCAAGTGAGGCATTATATGATAAAACAATCTCATCTGTGCTAGTGAGGCAGTCACCTATGCAGTGTTTACTGAACTCAAATGTGAAAGTAGTTCAACTGTGTCATGTACATATTGTGTATTTTTGGAATTATGTAGCTGTCATTTTTTTCTCCATATTTTTGTAAGTTTGCATTTGCACTGCTAATCCAACTGTTACCTATCTTTACATAATGTACAGTTAAACAGACGGACATAGTGTTATGTGGTTGTAGATGGCATACAGTGATCATTACCCCGGTAGTCTCCGACAGCAGATGTGTCTCTTCTCTGGGAGATGGAGGTTACTATTTTAATCATGTTGTTAATTCTTCATTGTCACATGTGATGTGCCACAGCACAGTTGGATCGTGTGTGGATGATGATAGTACAGTACAGCATTGTACTGCAATATGAAATTCCTAGACACCTCATTATGTTGCATTCTGATTTGATTTGTACATTTTAATTGAATAGTGAAAGTGACATGAAAGAGCACAAAATGAACATAACTGAATTTTGCCGTGCGTACTGTAGGTCATCGCACAATGTGACATTAACTATTTACACTGGTATTTTCAACTATTTCAGCACATGTTACCTTTACTGTATGGGTGAAGTGGTTGTGAATTAGCTAAAATCAGATCAGGTGAGATCTGCCCACATGTTTGGGACCTGTTAAAAAAAAAAAAGCTGTGAAATGTTCAAGATTACTGCAAGATTATCCATATACCTGTCTTTGAATCATCACACTGCAGTGTTGTGTGGGCAGCACACGAAAGACATTGTTCTGGATTTTTTATTTTTTTTAACACTCTTTTTTACAGTTGTGTGGCTTGCCAGCCAACCTACGCCACTCGAGAGCACACTACAAAAAAGCATATGCATCTGTAGATATCACATCACTTTTAAATGTAGTCAGAACAGCTAATCCACTGAACAATGCATCTTAACAGCACTCAGCAGCTATTGACATGAAGTTTTTACAGAAAGAACTGTTCAAAACCAAGTCAACATTTTATGCAAGATGAGCCATCGTCTTCTTGGTCAGAGTATTCAAACATGTTTCAGGTTATTATCATTTTGATATTTCTTCACTGTCAAAGGGACCATTGATGTAAATTAGGATGAATTCAATTATTTTTCTTATGGAATATGGTTCCAAATGCCATAGTGAAACCTGTATATAAACCTTGAAGTGAACTGAATCATCATCTGGATCAAACCAGCCCACTAACACAGATCATTCCTGTATGTGCACCAGACTGATGGACCTCCAATAGTGTTTGCATTTAAGGGGAAAAGAAACAATGTGTTGTATATATTTTTAATGTTTAAATCTCTTTATAACATGCAAGTGTTGTCAGGCAGTGAATGTGATTTCGCTGCACCTTTGTAGGTAATGTTGGTGCTTCAAGAGGCTGTGAATTAAGACGAAAAGAGAGACACACTTAAAAAACGATAACCAGCGTCAGAGACAATGGTTTAATGTTGTCAGGTGGACGTTTCATCAAGTGGGGGAATTTTACACAGAACTTTTTTTTTTCTTTTTTGATTAGGCGGTAATCTTGTTGGCATGACCTAATTGAAAAAGTTGTGCCAAAATGCAGCAGAGATATAGCACTTTTATTCATGTGGAGTTGTGTGACTCACTGTGCTAGTGGCTGTCTTTAGATGGAGCTATTGTGAGTACAAAAACTGTCACACTGCCGCTCATGTTTTCATATTGTACAGTCCAATCTCCTGTATGAAAACAAAGGTTTCTTGTCCATTGTGGTTGGTGACTTTAAGAAACAAAAGGTTTTTTTCTTTGTGTCGTCTGTCTCTCATCCTCTCTCCCTTTCTCTGTTTTTTTGCACAAAAACAAACATGAGGAACTGTGGCTTCTCTGTCCCCCTGTTCTGAGTCTGTGAGTGTGTCACAGCACCAGAGAATGAATCAGGATGTCTTTGGATACTGTCTGACCTGGCACTGATTTTGCCGGAGTCCTTTAGTGTGATGACATTTTTGTGTGTGGTTGAACATGACGATTTCTCCAGAAATGCTCATTTTCTCCCAGTTCACTGAAAAAAGTCAGTGAGTCAATCAGTACAAGTTTTTTGCCAAATCATTGTGTTTTGCCAAATGTTGTGTTTCAACTGTAGATGTCTGATAGTGTCAAAGAAAATAAAGATATGGACAAATGAGCAAACCTGAGTGGAGCATACAGAACAGTTTTTTATAAAGAGACAGCTGATGAAGTAGTTGATGGTAAATGTATGAAATCACTGAAACCATTTTTCCGACAAAAAAAACAGAAGGAATAGTTTGACATTTTGGGAATGCATTTATATGCTGCTGATTGATAGCACTCTCAAACTTGAAAATGGCATCAATCTTCTCTTCTAATTCAAGCCAGTTCAAACCATTCCTTTAAAGGTCCCATGGCATGATAATTTCACTTTATGAGGTTTTTTAACATTAATATGAGTTGCCCCAGCCTGCCTATGGTCCCCCAGTGGCTAGAAATGGCGATAGTTGTAAACCGAGCCCTGGGTATCCTGCTCTACCTTTGAAAAAATGAAAGATCAGATGGGCCGATCTGGAATCTTCCCCTTATGAGGTCATAAGGAGCAAGGTTACCGCCCCTTTCTCAAACGAGCAAAGTGGCAGTTTGTCAAGCCCACACTCCCACCCTCCACCTTGCCCCCCCCTCTCTCATCTTCCATAGAATTTAAAGCTACAGACACAGAAATGGCACATCCTAAGGAATGCTCGTTGTGGGACTGGCTCTAGTGGCTGTAATTCTGCACCAAGGCTGAATTTCGGGAAAGAAACTTCAGATACAGGATTAGGGGACCACTAAGGCCTATATAAAAGCATCCAAAAAGTAGCATGTCATAGGACCTTTAAAGTTGAGTACTTCTGCCATTTTACATGGATCTTCTTGTATATATGTGAAAGTTTGAGTTCTTTAGGTTAGACAAAGTTTGTTGGTCTTAACTTATTTTACATGATGCCACCTAACATAGTATTCTTGCATCTATATCAAATAAAATTTCCGCAGATGCTGCCCACACTGTTCTCCAGTGCCATGTAATGCAGCGGAGGTATAAATAGCTATCCAAAAGCCTTGATAAGTGATTGATGAGAGCGAGTAGAGTGTGTTGTGTTGGTTACGCCTCGATCCTCTGGTTGTTGTTAGTTACCCCATATCCTCACTAGCTCTTTGGTATTTGCAGTCCTCTCCTCCACCACACAGAGATGACACATATTTGTCAACTGCTCTCTGCTTAACGCTGCGGGTCAAAGTGTGTGATACATGTGTTTGTGTTGGTGGGATCAGTGGTGCAAATAATCTATCGATGTCAGATGGGGATTAATGTGAAAGTTCAGGTGACAGGGGGGCTTTGTCCCTCCATTTTTCAGAACTCAAGACAGTGTCACAGAGGAGAACATTGTAATGTCAAAGGTGTGTCTTGTAGAGACGAACCCACACAAAATAATTGCATACTAATATAATATATTATAATATATATAATTCCTTTAGGAGTGACTGGAGACCAAAACAGAGCCAGAAGAGCGAGAAACTGGATGTTTGCTAACGCTTTCTCCATACTCTTTAAAGATGATAATAAAAGTGTTTGTGCCCGGTTAGTTTTCGCTGCACCCAAGTGACCAAAACTTATTTCAGGTTTGAGATATAACAAAATCTCAAAGTCACATCAGTCCTGTAATAATGCCAACACAAACATTTGACCATTTACCTTCTCTGTCATTTAAATTCCATGTTTTGAACCGTAGCAGATCAGAAAATGATTCCTGACTGCTGTGCTTTTTGGATCCATCTAATAATCTGGAACATTTACAGTAAGATTGTTTGTTTGTGTTTCAGTACAAGGCACTGAGAATGAAGTGATGATTACTGGGAAAGCGTCTTTCAAAACTGGAGAAGAAAGGAAGTATTGTTGGGCTCTGAAGCTGTCTGAGGTTGACTAAAGATTGTGATTCTTCCTGTAGCAGGTATGTTAGAAAGTTTTTTTTTATTTCAAATGCTATCTCTGTTTTGCAGGCTGTTAATAATTGATCAACATTCTAGGTATAAATTTCTTTTTTTGAGTTTTTTGTGCTCTGACTTGCTGCTGCTGGCGCCCAAAGGTAATCAGCTGCTTCGACTACAGAGTTAATCCAAATACCACTAAATCTGTGGGCTGGGAGGAGGCGAGGGAATCGAAGAGGAGAACATTTTAATGGGTTGTGCATTCCTAGGAGTAGACAACTTTCTCTCCTCTTTAGAAGTGGAGATCATATGTCTGGCTATGTGGCAGGCTTTGTCACCCACTCATACCATGACTCATTTTGGTGAGAACTGGGGAGGGATTACCCGGGCGCTCACAGTGCCTCCCTGAAGGGGTGTAAGGTTTTGTGAGATTGTAGACTTAGTAGATTGTATCGCCTCGCCCCCAGGCAACCCCCTATGTGACTATCGTGTACAGTCGAAAACGTTGCATTGAAAGCGAGCTCCCCACGTCGCAGAAGAGTACAGAGGCCTGCTCAAAGGGCCAGGTTTGTGTGAGTCCTCTCATAAACTACCAGACCTGCCCCTCATCTCGACCTAATGGATCCCACTTATGCTGTCATCACCATGCCAACCAGCTGTCAACGCTGATGCGGCGAGGCTTTTGTGCTTTAGAGAGATGCAACTGTGTCGTGTTGATCCGACAAGTCACCACCTCAAAGGAGCCACCAAAGTAAATGCTTCTCTTCTTCTCTGAGATCATTTGATTAAGATGGGGGCACTGACACCTTATTGTAAAGACTGAATACATTAAGATAAGAGGACACCCGAGTCCAGGTCAAATAAAGGCCTATTTAGTGGGGCTCGACAGGCCGCATACGAAATCTGTTGGCAGCTGCTCACTAGTTGACTTCAGAGGATTAAGCAGGCAAAAAGGAATATGCAAGATCAGCAAGCTTTTTGCTCTGCAGAGTTGGCACTGTCTGGTGTAGAAGTTAATAATCCGAGAGACAAAGACCAGCACCTGTTATTTATCGGATGCAAATCAGAGCGGTTATAATAAAATTACAAGCAGGCATGCATGAATGCAGATTAACACTGAGAATATAAATATATGGTGTGTGGCATTGGTTCATGCTACATACATGTCCCACAAATAAACAAAATAAAAAACACAATAACACAATATACAATAATTTCTGCTTTAATATCCAGTGAATAAAGCTGTCTGTTGACACACAATTTATTTTTCATGACTTTCATATTATGTTAATACACTTGAAGAGATGAGAGTTTTTGTTTGCTGGGAAATATAGATCACCTCCATCCCTGGCTTCATGTCACACGATGGCAGACAAACTGTGCAGTAGCTCCCAATGCAACATTTTTGAGAGACAATGACTATTATTTGCCCCACAGTTGGTTCTGGGTTTATTTATGGCATGGCTTTGTGATTTGCAGCCACTGATCTGGACACCAGCAGGGAGCAAGGGTAAAATACAGTGGTAATTTAATCCAGAGCAGTAGATGACTCTGTGTAATCCGGCGGATCCACCTACTTACAAATAACTAAAACCTGAAGGGTGGCATGACTTCAAATCAGAAATATTTCCTACATCTTGTCAATTTCTGACATGGTATGGGTATTTTGTGCTGAAAGCCTTACATAAACACGCAGCTTGTAGGGCACAAACATTCGTCTTACATTATTCTGAGGTTTGTAGATACCACCTACATGCAACGCAGGCCTGTGTTCCGACATCATCTGCCGATCCAAAAATAGATTACATTTTATGTATTCACATGAGTATAATTCTAGATGAATTTCTGTACAATAAGTGGTACTGAATTTAATGGAGAGAAAAGACAGAGTACATGGAGACAGAGTTGCATTCCTCTCAGCCTCATCCCTGTCACTGACCTTCCTGTGTGTATACGAGGGATTAGGCCTGTGGGCTGACTGGTGGTCTTCTCCGGGCTATTTTTACGAAGATGTCCGCCCCCTGATCCTTTTGGAAAACTGATATGAGCACATGTTCCAAGATTCAAATGTAATTAGTCAACTGTTAGTCAAAGATGCTGAAGAACTGGGATTTTTTTAAGGTGTAAAGGAGAATTTGTACTGTTTTTTTCATTTTTTTTGATACCTACAATTGTAAATAAACTTGGTATGGGGGATTTAGCCAAACATACATGCAAACAAATCAGAGGCAATTGAATTTTATATTGATCTGGGCACAGTGCTGAACTCACTGGGTCAAAATTGATCCAATTTGGGTCCATATAGAACCAACGTAATAACTTTACCACCCAAGACAAGGGGTTGTTTTGACCCAGTGTTAGTATAATGTTACTGGGTTTGGTATGATTGCAAACCATTATGATCTACTCACTTGCATGTCACTATTTATCACTAATTGTTATATGTACAGTATACTTTGCAGTTTTAGGATGTCATCGTTTTGTACAACTAACAATACATGTGAGAGTTTTAAGGTAAAACTTGAGCTTGTCGTGTCTAACACCAGGTCAAAATTACTGTATTTTAATTAAAGAGTAATGTAACAAAATAACACGAACACTGGGTCAAAACAATCAATTGGTCCTTGTTAAAGTTGACCTAGTTTTGCATGAGTGCTATATTGACCCAAAATGGGTCTGTTTTTAACCCAGTGATTTTTATTGTGTTTATTATCTTTTGTTCCAGAGCAACACACTAAATATGTGTTTTTAATGAAGCTATTAGCTTATTGTTATCAGCAAGATGGTCACCATCAAACTTGAATTGCTGCTTCTCCTCCTTTATTTTGCCGTGGATGGATAGGACATCCATAGGCCCGCAGCTTCCCTCTTCTGAAGTGCTGCCAAGGCGCTCTCAATAGCTACTGAGAGTTCCTGGCAATATATAGTTCAGTACCTGGCAACCACAAAGCTGTTGGCGCCTACCTCTCATCAGCCATCTGCAACTGCTCGTGTGTGTAGCAGGCACTGACGAAGGCCACAAGTGTGTCCAGACACGTCACAGCATCCAAATGGCCAACTATCTCTTCTGTGGCACTAATATGCAAACTGATATCAGTGTGTGGAAAATAAAAAATATTTTGCATTTTTAGTCTCAAATCTCATCTCGTCCTAATGTGTATTTATGTGATATTGATCAATCTTCTAATCCTAAAACTGCTTTAACACATTCCTGCAATAAAGCAACGATTGAATCATTTCAAAGGCTTAGCGATCTGTGCACCATCAGCTCCCTTAAAAGGTGTAGAAGGATGCAGTGGAGCATGTCCATTCTCCCCAGAGATTACCGCTAATAAGAGGGCCAGTATTTATAGAAGACCCCCCTTCCTAGTGGATCCCCCTAATCCTGCCTCACCCCTTTTTCATCCCTGCCCCATCCCTGTGCCTGGACCGCTCACTCTCTGCAGCCCCAAGCTCCAGCCTTACCCTCGCCCCATATCAACTGAGGTAGAGACTTCTTTAAAACAGCACTGCTTTTTTCCGATTCTTTCAAAAGAAGGGGGAAAAAATCTCTTGGCCTCTTTACGTGCTTGATGAGAAGGGGGAGAGATTGCTTGGACTATTACGGGGTAATTAGTATTACCATCTTCTTCCTTATTGTCCAATTTTCATCCTCCTGCTCTCTTTGACCTGCAGCTAAAAAAAAAAAAAAAAACACAACTATGTCCACCAACGAGCGTTTCAACTGCCATTACTGCAAAGACTCCCTGCTGGGGAAGAAGTACATAATGAAAGAGGACACGCAGTACTGCACTAAGTGCTATGAGAACCTGTTCGCTAACTGCTGTAAGAGCTGCTCTTTAGCAATTGGCTGCAACTGCAAGGTAAGGGAGTACCAGTGTTGTAATGGGGTAATGGCTTTGATTTCAGTAATGTCTTAAATAAGAATGTGTTATGTCTTTTATATTAGGATCTAAAGGTGAGACATTTTAAAAACTTGTCAACAAAAGTTGTTCTTATATGTTTCAATCCATGCACATAAATACAAATCTGATTTTACAGAATATCGAGTGCAATAAATAATGTGTTAAATATCAACAGGACTTGTCCTACAAGGATCTCCACTGGCATGAGCAATGTTTCAAGTGTGCAAAGTGTAGCCGCTCTCTGGTGGAAAAAGCCTTTGCCGCTAAGGACGATTTGTTGCTTTGCACCGAATGCTACGCCCACGACTATTCTTCTAAGTGCACCACCTGCAAGAAAACTGTCATGCCAGGTATGGTATGTTGCGATGATGATGATGATGATGATGATGATGATGATGATGATGATGATGATAATGCCGATGAATAGGGTTAGACAATATCACCACTGAAGGCTCACCAATTAACGCGTTGTATCTCATTTGTTTAATCTGTTTGAATTTTTTTTTTTTTTTTTTTAAGGATGACACTTTGGGGTTTTAAGTGCCAAGAAAAGGAAAAAAAACATATTTCCCAAAATATTACACAATCTTTCTCAACAGAGGGAGTCAAATTTCCATTTTTCAGCTTAAAGGTTGAGATTGAATGAACCCTCAATTTGAACACCTACAAGTCCATAACAACTGGGCACTTGCTTAATGAAGATCTTGCAATATAATGCAAAGCTCCAGAACTGCTTAATGCACCTTGTGGTTAGGTTGTTCTGTGAACTCCTCTTTCCAAGATCAAGTATACATTTTTTAAACCCAATTTTGAAGCAACTCTCAACTTTTTACATGGATAGGAAATCCTTAAAATACTAAAATGTAAACTTGAACATCTGCAATTCCATGACAAATGGCAACTTCATCTGCTAAAGAGGGTTGCTTGAAAATGGTATAACAATTATATCTAATCGTGCACGACACTAGCCGGGATGCCAGCTGAACGTAGCCCCCCCAACAACATTTGAGGTCAGGAAGTTTGGTCTGGAATTGATCCATTGTGGAGCAACTATGCTCGAACTAGAGCTGTTTGGACCAATCAAATTGTCAGGGCGGGCTTTATACAATGATGGACAGATGATCAACAGTAATGTAATCAACCACGTCACCAAAGAGCGCTTGGGTTGAATTTGTTTACAACAAAGATGGCTGCCGCTGGAGAATTGAGATGTGTGGATTCCGCCATGTTATAGAAGATATTGACAGTGCATTCATTTTAAAAGAGGAACAGAGAACCGCGATCAAGGCATTTGTCGATCAGAAAGATGTTTTTGCCGTCCTTCCTATGGGATTCGGCAAAAGTTTATTTTATCAGCTGGCCCAGATGGTCGCTATGGATTGACTGATTGGTTGTAGGTCTATCCAATTGAGTGCAGAGGCATTTTCTTTCCTGGTTTGGTTGAAACACGCCCCATAGTCACAGCCCAATGAGGCAGTATCAGACTCATATTCTGACTAGAATCTGAGTATGACGACGTAAAGCTAGCACGACACACAATATCTATCTAAAAAAATGATTCAAACATTAGACAGCGATGACATTTCTTCCTCTCCCCAAATTCTTTAAGATTCAAGATTATTAAGATTGCACCATCATCTTCTCCCTACAGATAAAGCAGGACTATTTTGGGCCACAGTGTGTTTCTGTCATAGAGGTACCATATGCTGACTAAGCTGCTCTCGTCCCCTGTGCCAGGATCCCGTAAAATGGAATACAAGGGGAACAGCTGGCATGAGACCTGCTTCCTGTGCCACCGCTGCCAGCAGCCAATAGGAACCAAGTCCTTCATCCCAAAAGACACCGGCTACTTTTGCGTGCCCTGCTTTGAGAAGCAGTTTGCCTACCAATGTTGTGCTTGTAAGAAGGTAGGGTTACAGCTGAGTCTGTTATAAGTATTGACTGCTGCAATAAATCCCCCTGACTCTGGTGTTTTAAAATTACACACATGGTGGCTGCAGAATAAAAGGATGCAAGGAATGTCATTGTGTGTCTCTTTCTTTCACTCTTACTTTCTGTGGATTTTTCTAGGCCATCACAACAGGTGGAGTGACCTACCAAGACAAGCCCTGGCACCGCGAGTGTTTCCTATGCATCGGCTGCAGAAAGCAGCTGTCTGGTCAGCGCTTCACCTCCAGGGAAAACTACCCCTACTGCCTCGAATGCTTCAGCAACCTGTATGCAAAGAAGTGTGTGGGCTGCACCAAGCCCATAACAAGTGAGTCATTGGCTGTGCTCGTTTTTCATTCACTCTGACTTGCAATTCTCCCGCTCATATTATTTGCATTTGTGTAGTACCTTTCAGATTAACAATGTGAAGATGTTGCATTAATCTCTGGATCTTTGTTTGATGTGTGCAGGTCTGGCAGGGGCCAAGTACATCTCTTTTGAGGAGCGCCAGTGGCACAGCGAGTGTTTCACCTGCATTCAGTGCTCTGTGTCGCTGGTGGGACGCGGCTTCCTCACCCAGCGCGACAACATCTTGTGCACCGACTGCGGCAGGGAGAAGTGATCTTTCCATGGAGGGGTCATAGGTTCATCCCAATAATAATGAGAGCTCCTGTTCTGATACAGATGTTGTGTATCCATAAATATTTCTTCTTCTTCGCATGCCTGTTACATAAACAGAGTCTGAATGCCAAATACTTATTTTGGTGTTATATAAATAGTTCTCTCACTTTGCTCACACACACAAAAACTGATGTTTCCGTAAAGATAAACATGTATCTTTAAAGTTAGTGCGCCATTGTTGCATTGTTGATGAATGTTTTCTTTGTTGGTTAAAATGAAAAATCCCCTTCTTTTTTTAATCAGGAATGAAAGCGAAAGGTCAATTAATGGATTAATCGATATACAAATGTTTGTTTCAGCTTCTTAGGACTTAGGATTTGACATTTTTTCTCATTCATGACAGTGAACTGTATATGTTCAGATTTTGGACTGTTGGTCATATTAAAAAAAACTATTTGAAGATGTCACTTTGGACTTATTTTTCACTATTTTCTTACATTATGGACTAAATAATTAACAGATTATTTGATTAAATACATTTTAATTTATGATGAAAACAATAGATAGTTGCCACACCAAAACATATTTCCCTTATATTTCCCAGGTCGACTTTCATTACACAAATATGTCTGCTGTATGCTTAGTTTACATTATTATGACTGCCTAGATACGTGTATTTACACTCCAGAAACACAAATTGATGCATGATTTATGCTTTTCTCGTGAAATACTTAAAGGTTGTTCCAAGAAAATACCTTTCTATGTATGTCATGCTGAAATGGATATCATTGTGGGCCTGCTGTTGCTCATCCTGATTTGACTTGTTCTGCTCTAACGATGCCATCCAGAGGAGAAGTCTGCACATGTCAGTTTAGGACAGACACAAAGTTCAGCGTAACAAATATAGCTGTGATAGTAGGTTTGAAATCCACATCTTTTTATGACCATTACCATTTAGACAATCATTGTGTGCTTCTGTTGCCTCTTGACCTCACCCAGCTCATTCACATTGTAAACAAACAGAGCCATATATGGTTAAGTCAGCAGATTACTTACTCTTCTACTTGTCCATTATCCACTATCTAAAGCTGCCACTTTGGTCCACGCACAAACCAAGAATACAAGCGACCGTAACTGGGGGCACCTCAAAATATCTGTCTTCCTCACCATACCTATTGTTTTTACACTTGTAAAAGTTGGTTTTCTTGGTGAGGCCGTTGGATGAGTTGTGTAAGTGTCCTCATTGGCAGGATGAGTGGAGTAAAAATGCTGACATAGATTTCCTGTCAGGATATAGTCACATGGGGAGGTGAAACTATATACATACACTTCAGAAACTTGTGAAGGAATCAAAGAGGAAGGGAGAACAGCAGAGAGGTAGGGACGTCTTATTTGACATATTTTACAGAAGATCATTTAGGCAGATACATTTTGTAATTCACCTTGCAAAAGTCAAACTTCCTTAAATATCTGCAATGGCTTTTAGAGCATTTACACAAACACATATCTATGAAAAGCAATCAGCCCCAAAAGAAAAGGACAAATCCAGCATCCAGTGCCTTGAGTGCTATGACCGAAATGTGTATATAGGGACCAAAGACGCAACAGTCCAGCATTTCATCCTTCCCAGTAGCACAAATGGAGACCTGAGTTCTGGCCAGAGCAAAATCAGAGAGGGTAGGTTGAGAAAACTAGGCTCAAGCAACCATGTAGCCCAACTGAGGATAGTCCCACTTTTCAACTATCTGCTGGTCCTGTGGGACCGGAGCGTTACTGCCCTCAACATGTTCTCCTTGGAGCCTGTTCCCACCCTGAAGAAGATCCAGCATGTGTCTTTGTTTGAGGTGTGCGACTCGTTGCTCGCAGCCCAGACAGCATGTGTGGAGATGGTGACTTCCTCCAGCCGCAGGAAGGTGATCCGGATCCACGTTGTGGGAGTGGACAGGTGGGACGTTGTAAAGGAAGTCCCTCTGCTCCAGGACCCTGTGGCCTTGGCAGTAGATGGTGCCAGTGTTTGTGTAGCTACCAGCGACAGGTATCTCCTCTGTGATATTCGGACTGGGAGCAGTGAAGAGCTTTTCCCTCACAATCACAGCAGGCAGCGTGTTATTGTTACCTCAGTGGGACGAGGGGAATTCCTCCTGAACGGACCTGAATCTTTGGGTAAGAGCCGCCAAAATGTTTACAGTTAATCATCTCCTATCACTCCCCCATATATCCATCTAGCCAGGGGATATTTGTTTTGCTAAGATATCATTACTCCATCCTCATCCCTCAGGCATGTTTGTGATGAAGACAGGGATATGCCAGCGCCCTCCCCTGCAATGGCCTCAGGAGGTGCTGGCAGCCGGAGTGTGTTTCCCTTACATCCTAACCCTAGAGCCCCAAGTGCTGTCTGTCTACAGCATGGTAGATCAGCAGATCAAACAGACTGTGAGTCTCAGCGGCGCAAAGGGTCTGCTCTCCACATCAGGTATATCAGGCAACATCAATCCATCACCTGATCTTGGCAGATTGCAGACCGAAAGGCTGTCAAATTGTGTTTTTGTTTTTAAAGATGTCGCTGTGTCTGTCTCGGTTTGCACTGATTCAGTCAATCATCCTTGCAGCTACTGTTCCTACTCGCTGGCTGTTTCTGAAAACCCCAAACAAATCTCCCCTCAGATGGTGTGTTAGTGTTCACAGAGAGAGACATTTTCAGCCTGCGTCTGGTGCCACTCGATCAGCAGATCCAGGCACTCGTCAGGCATGAGAGGGTCGAGGAGGCCTTGTTGCTGCTGGACGGAGTTCAAGGCCATCTTCCACTTGACTCATACAAGGTGAAATTCAATTTATAGACACACAGCAGGACGCAAACACATCACTGCTTTGATATCTAGGTTTCCAACAAATGTGTTCTTCTTTATAAAACACAATTTCTGAGGTTAACAAAATGACACAGACACATTTATAGTAGGCTTTTTCTCCTTGCTTTTTTTCCTTCCTTCTCCATAATCATGTTGAGTAAAAAACAACCTGCCCAACTATTATTCCCTTCAAAGGCAGAATGCAGTAACAACATATTTGGTCACAATTGAGAATCTGCTTCTTTTTTTAAAAATACTTAGGCCTCATGCACACTGCCTGTGTGGCGTGAGCGTGTCAGCTGCGTGGCGTGTCCGTTTTTTTTTCGGCTCCCATGTTAACAGGTTAGAGCTTGCACACTGCCTGCGTGACACGCACGTCTCACATTTTGATGTTTGAAAGTCTCTAGGTTTTGACATCAATGCAGATATAAATATAATTTAAAAATAATAATAATATCGATTTTCAAATATTGCACCTGTCAATACAGAATGAAATATTCTGTAGCCTATTTTGCCATCAATCAACGTTGTCTTTGCTGTAATCAAATCAGTATATATTTATGTTTAACATTTCATTTTATCAATGGGAAACATACATGTGTAGGCTATAGACAAGGCTTCATCTTAGTTTAGTGTGTTAGCATGCTAACGTAGGCTAATTAGCACTGAACACAAGTACCACTGAGGCTGATGGAAATGTTTATAGTTGTACAGCTGTTTGGTCATGAACTACAGTATTAGACAAATGGGGGACATGCATGTCTGTAAATTTCATGGCAATCCATCCAAAAGTTGTTATAAATATGTCACTCAAAGCTACAAGTCAAATTCATATTGGTGCTAAAACAAAGTCACAGGATCACCAAAGTCACAAGCATATAGAGTCTGGAAACCATGATTGCCTGTACTAACTTTTGTGCCAATCCACGTTCAGGATGTTGAAATATTTTACAGGATATATGTTAAAACTTTGACCTGCTGGCACAGGATCACCAAAGTCAGTTGGATTCATCCTCTGGGGAACATGAATGTCTGCACCAACCTTCATCCATCCAGTAGTTGATGAGATATTTCAGTCTGGATGAACATTTCAGTGTTAAGTTTACCACATTAATAAAGCACCACCTACATCATAGAAAGTAGCATGGATAAACTAGTCTTGGCAAAAGCAAACTAACTGAGCTTAGATTTCTTTTATATTGTCCAAACACAAAGTACAGGTCGACAAATGTTTTTTTTTTTTAGGGGAATAATCATCCTAAAAAAAGCATATAATTCATGTTTAACAACTTACATAGCTGTCACATGCATTTAAACAAATGCTTTTTCTCAACTTCACTTTTTCTGTATTGTCTGCCTTTGTAACATTCACTGCTGCTATAATTTTACCATTTTATAAATGAATTCACACCACTGATGTGTAGATAATATGCATGCATTACAACCCCAGCTGGCATTGCATCATAGTGTTTGACTTTAGTATTTCATCACTGTAGAACAGATTGAACCAGGATGTCAAGGTGTAGGCTGACTACACTGTTACGAGCTGCTATTGTAGGTGTATTCCAGTTGGATGAATGCAAGTGAGGACAGCAGATGGTGCTGAGATTTAGGCTCATCTTTGCCATATCTCAGGTTACTGGTTAGAGGTGAGGGTGAAGAATTAGCATGATGATGCGGCAGTTCGTATAACTTATTTGGTTTTGTGTCTTAAAGTGAAACATATATTGCCCTCGAGATTTAAGGATAGTGACACAGTGTTCTGCCAAATGATTTTGGCTCATGTAATGGTGCTTTAAATATGTTAATGCATTGTATTTTTTTTACTGGCAGGAGCTGCAGAAGGCCATCACTTGCCTGGCTGGATTTGTTCATTTTTACCGGGAGGGTTTTTCCGAGGCCAAAGAACTATTCATGTGAGAGTAAAAAACCCTTTCACGACACTCCAAGTTCAAAGCACACTAAATAAACCACAGGAAACTGTGCAGGATTATGTGACTCTTGTGAATAGTGGGTCTTTTCTTCTGAATTCTAAACCAAAGTCTAACACAAATCAATACTCATTACTTACTTGAACAGTATAGGTGAGCTGGACCCCAGAGAAATCATTCACCTCTACCCTGACATGCAGCCATGTCTCAGCGAGGACTTTAAATCCCAGCTTGATCAAGTGAACAAGGGCAAGGATCTCCAGGTGCTCTGCCAAGAGGACAGGAACACATTTCATCATTACCTGGCCTTCCTGGGAGATTTTCTTAGAGCAGTCAGAGGGACGGAGCAAGGCCTGAAGTGTCCTCAGGAGGTGGACTGCGCCCTCCTGAGGCTGTACTTAGAACTGGGAGACACTGAAAATCTGCAGCAGCTTGTGGCATTTCCCAATGAGTGCAGGATGGACCACTGTGTTCCTGTTTTGGAGAAACACAACAGGTACAAAATAAATTATTTGTTATTATTGGATTATTTATTGTTGATTTCTTAAAGACAAATTATTCTTTAAAAAGAAATGACACCAAATCAACATTTGAGACATTTTCTCCAATTTGCTTTATTTCTGATGGGTCATTTGCTGTTTGATCTCTTTTTATTTACAGATTTTTTGCATTAGGTTCCCTCTATCAAAGCCATGGAAATCAAATTGATGCAATTGAGGTATCCTTTCCCAAAAGAACTGGACACATTTTATACATAAACTTGATGCATAAAAGGAGCGTGTTTTAGCCTTTTATATTCTTTCAGACTTGGGTGAAAATTGCAGATGGCTTCCACAAAGACCCCTCTTGCTCAGATGTATATGGACACATAGTGTGGACTCTCAGTCAGCTGCAAGACAGAGATGCTGTGTGGACATTTGCAGACTGGACTCTTCAGAGAAACCAGGAGGTGCCTTTTTTTTTTCATGCTCTTAACTTAACTGCAGAGGGCAGAGTTGCACAGTTCAACTATGTGTAATGGATATAAACACAGCAAAATGCCACCTATTACCTAAATTGCTTTGCTTATTAGACAATTATTGGTAATGAAATCCAGTAACAGTTTTTCCTTATTTGAAAAAAGATAGGGGTGCAGATTTTCAACAAGCGTCCACAAGATGATCAATTTGAGGCTCAAAACGTCCTTTCTCTCTTGGAGAAGTACCCACTGGCGTTGCTTTTGTATCTTGAGTTCTTAATCCATGATTTGAACAGTAAGGTGGGTACCGCAGCAGCTACCTAATCTAATATCCCTGACTCCTTTATTAAATACACAGCGACATGATTGGTGTAATCTGCCCTCCCCCAGGAGGAGAGACATCACAACCGTCTGGCCCTGGCATATGTTACTCAGACGCTGCGAGAGGAAGAAAAAGCAGATTTCAGGAAGACCAGAGGAAAGTTGCAGCAGCTGCTATGGGAATCCAAATGCTATGATGTCTCCACTGTATACGGTGTGTTGATGCTTTATGAGAAAATAAATCACTACTGAATTGTGACTTCATTATATTGCATTATTCTAATCGCAGAGAGAGTCAAGTCAGCAACCCTGCACATAGAGAAAGCCATTCTCCTCGGTAGGACCGGTGAACACTCTCAGGCACTGCAAGTGCTTGTTCACCAGGAGGGAGACCTCCAGGCTGCAGAGGCCTACTGCTGCAGGGCTGCCCAGGGCCGGGACTCACAGTTCAGGCAGACCCTGCTGCTCACGCTCCTCCAAATCTACCTGAGCTCTGAGGCGCTCACCAGCGCTGCTGTGGATCTGCTCAACAACAACCCTCGGGTCTTTGTGGCAGAGAAGATCATCCAGCTCCTGCCTGATTCCTGGTCTATTCAACTGGTCTCCCAGTTCTTAGTTAGATCTCTCCGAGAGTCCTTCCACCAGAGGCAGATGGTGAGGCTGCAGAAGGCTTTGGGCCAGGTAGAGTGCATGCGGCACAAAGCCATTTGGGTGAGTTTAATGACATACCGGTATTTCATATTTTTTTCACTCCATGAACATTGTGTGTATTCTTGTTTCCTTCTTATTCTGAACCCTGTTGTTCTTTCTCTCTCTCTCATCAGCAGATGCAGGCCTCAAATACAAAGTTCAGACTGGGCAAGGGGCAGAAGTGCAAGGTTTGTCAGAGAGACCTTGCAGAGCCACAGTTTGCCTGTAACCTCCATGGTGAGCTGATGCACACAAGCTGCACTGGCTTTTCATCATCGTGAAGCCACCGATATAGCAATCTATTGTCTGTTTATGCAAATGTTTGCATCTATGCACTCTTGGGAATCACATTCATTTTGTTTTTTTGGCCATTTTAGGCCTTTATTTGTGTAGGACAGCTTAGATTTGAAAGGGGAGAGAGAAGGGGAATGACATGCAGCAAAGGGCCGCAGGTCGAACCCACGGCCGCTACGTCGAGGAGTAAACCTCTATACATGGGCGCCCGCTCTACCAGGTGAGCTAACCAGGCGCCCATCACATTTATTTCTAGCAGGATAAGTGTCTGCTTCCTACCCGATCATTTTTCTAGATTACACTGTGTCATCGAGACAAACTCTGTACAAGGATTCAAATCATGGACCTCAGACCAGACACTTTCCCTGATTAGAAAAAAAAGAAAATACATTGTTCTAATAACTGGTTTCAGAGTGTAAAAGAGCAAGCAGTGCACTTTTTTAGGATGGCATGTCTGAGCCATTTCCTAGAGACGTTGTAGACAGCAATAGCTATAAAGTGGAGGACACTCAGGGGCATATATTCACTGATCAGACAGTGGTGTTTAACATGGAAACCACCTGTGGTCAACCTGATGACCAAAGGGAATTTGACCATCCTCCATGGCTGTATATATGCATCCCCGCCATCATGGTTTCCACTGACTGTGTACATGTGTCTGCATAGAGCTGGAAATAGAAAGTCAACAGCTGAGAGGCTGCACGTGAGAGACTTTTTTATTCCGCTCATGCATTAATATACATTTATGACCCAAAAAATAAAATCACAATTACAGGTTTAAAACTGAAATGCAAACAGGTCGAGGAAGTGCAGAGTTTTGGGTAATTTCACAAGAGACCAAATGACATGTCTGCATTGTGTATGGAACATGAAATCAGAATAGTTTTTTACCAACATCATCCCTATTAGGGAACATGAAAGATGTGTCATCCAAATAATAACACACAAACTCCAGTGTGTACATGTATGGTATGGAAATCTTGTATATAAACTTAAACACATATCATTAAGTTAGATGACATTTGAGATGTATTTGTCTATTTTTGTTGTAATTTAGTCATTAAGGCTAACCATAACTAAGTATTTCTTTATCTTGATGCATTTTGGGAGACGCCAATAGGGGCTGGAATAGTAACTAGTGTGTTTGGCTGGATTGCTTACAAGTTTTTGCTGTACGTTTTTGGCCTAGGGGTGAGTGACTAATTGCAGTGTAGATAAATAGTGAATTATGAGCATGTTGGAAGGGATTATGTCTTTGTGATGCCCTTGCCAAGATGTCTGCAGTTTTTCTCGCCGAATGAGGTTTTTGTGGGACTTTTTCATTCTTCTCACTGGGGGTCTGAGAGTTGTGTTAATTTAATGTTTCATAGTGTGGGTGTTAGGCAGCTCTCTGAGAGTGTAACTGGGATTAAATTTAACCTCTAACTCATATAAATAAACTGAATTATATCCCAGAAAACCCAAGAATATCACATTCCTAGCATTTCTCTTTTATGTGGTTTCAGGAAAAATTGCCATGTACATTCCTCCATATCGTCTCCTTGTAATTTTGATAATCTATGCATTTAATTGTAATCTACTGGTCAGTCCGTTGTAAGCACTCCTGGATAATCAGCTGAAAAGTATCAGTGCAGAGAAAAACACAAAGTATCAACTTCTCTCTGATTGCTTTTGAGATGGGATGGAGCCTCTCACAGTTTATATGGACTGACTGTAGGAGCTGCTGCTCTGTGACTGGCTGATCTTTGGGCCGTGCCTGATGACCAGTGACCACTGGGTGGACCCGAGGCCTCTCCTTCCCTCTCATGGACATCCGTAGGGAGCATTAATGTTGTTTTGAACACTTGCGGTTATGCTGTGCCTTAGAAACCTTTTTCTCATCTTTGATGTTGACCAACAGCCAAAAGAAACCAAAAGGTAAAAATATACAGACACAAGTACACCTTCTTCTACCTAAATTAAGACCCAATGTAACATATTTGGTGCATTTAAATGATTCTTATTTATTTGAGAAGTTGATATCAGTAGCTTCTATTGATGTGAATGTAACACTCTTGCAATCTGGAGTTCAGTGTGTGACTAGGCGGGGCTTTGGGTCACTGCAGGGTGCTCTGGGGTGCATCCGGCCAGATGGACATTTTACACATGAGGGGGAATGGATTGGAATCAAAAATGGACAGTTATGGAGGAAAGTATGGTGGGCTATATGTACATTGGTCTCCCATTATAAATATCCATTCTGCCACAGAAGGAAAACAAGAACATTTTCTTCTTGTGCTTTTCTAAATTTAAGAAAAAAAAGGCATCTGTCTGGACTGTAGGATGTAACTGTTACATAGTTTAGTTTTGTATGGACTAGGAGGAAAGTAATTATGAGACTTTTTTGCCTTATAGAAAAAGTTTAACGCTAATGCTCTGTTGAGGGTCCTGGAGACCCAGATAACTTGTTAAAAACACACATTTAACATGTTTTATCAGTTTTGTAACTCATGGCTTTTCCTAATTTTATATATATATTAGAACTGCTACAGAAAATGATGCATTATTTGTCACAGTTTGGGTTCTTAGAGACTCCAACTGTAAAGCATGGTATATATGTACATACGCTCTATATCTGTGATTGGTGCTGACAGTATTTTTAAGCAGAACTAGCCCTGCTTAATCCCAAATAAGTCTATTTGGACTTATGTTATTGGAGTTTTATAATAGTTTGTTTATTAGAGTCTTAAAGGGAAGAAATTGACTTTAAATAATGTCAAGGTGAAGAATAGCATACTGTACATTTCTTTGTCAATAAATTACTCTTTGGCAAACAAAAAGAATATATATTTGTACATCAATGTCCCACATAACATATACAAAAATAATTATTTCCTTATTTGGAGTAATAATTGTGCTTTATGTTAATTTACATATTTTATCACCTTCATCAAATGTACAATCTCAGTTTGTGGCAAAGGGGAAAGTGTTACTTTAACACTTTACTGTCACTAATTTCCCCCAACTCTTAGTTTGTTTTCATCTGCTTTTACTTTATCACTAACTCAGCTGTCGTTTCAGGTCCTGCCCCTTTCTCAGGCCATGCAATCAACTCATTCACATCACCTGGTCTTCCCTGCCCATCTCCTCACCAGGGCTCATTCCCTCGTTAGGCCCTCAGTATATAAACCAGTCCACTTTCACTTGTTCTCAGCCACATTGTTTTGTGTTTCTGCCAAGTGCTCCAGTGGTTCCTGTTCTGTGTTTGCCTGTTTATTTGCTCATTTAATATTTTACCTTCCCTTCTTTGGATTTATTAGCCTGTGTGACTGATCTCCTGGTGTTGATGTTTCCTGTACATTGATAAGTAAACTTTAATTTCTTGCAACTGTGTCATTGTTGTGCTTTTGGGTTCAAGTCTGCCAGTACAAGTGGATGTAAAACAACTCTACTTGGGCTTTAATAAGATCAGCAGAAAAGAAGATATTCAAAAGCTTGTGTGTGCAGTTTCTTTAACAACATAACAATTTATGAAGATGTATATTCTACACATTCACCACATGTAAGACTATAAAGCAAATGCTGCCTCAGGATTACGAAAATGTCATCAGGTACCTCACTAAATAAAGCCTATGGGAAAAACGAATACACAATGCTTCTGTGTATCATGCATCATATTTATAGTCAAAGCCACAAAATACTGTATCATATCCCTCATGACGCGTTTTTTAGTCTTAGTGGTTGCTGAGAGACAAGGAGAATCTCAATTTGCAACCCTTTTGGTAACAATAATGGTAAGGTAGCAGAAAACCTAGAAGATTGAACTTTAATTTCCACTTTCCCCCGCAAAACTAATTCTATAGATATAGCAGAAGTATGGGAATAAATAGATGAAGAGGATGTTCAAAGCATCTTTTTTTTTTAACTCCAAAGGCAACGCTCTCATTTTCATGGCTTGCTACCTTGGGGTTTGGCCACTGGGAGAATTGTGTATAGCCCACTGGAGACACAGAGGGCAGAGACTGTGACCACGGACACCCACCCTGCCCTGCTGCATGGTGGCATGGGTTATATACATCATACTGTATGGTATAGAGAGTCGTGTCTCTATGTCCGCAGGGCTGATATTGTTCATGGTTTCTCTTTCAGTGCTCAAAACTGAAAGAGACAAACCAATTGACTGGGCATTTTGAGGGAATAATTGTTTAAAATTCTGTACATAACTTTCAGAGTAATTATCCTTGGTGCAAAAATATAATTTCCAGATAAGTAGTTCCTCTTAAGAGGTACATTATATCACAAATAAAGTGTTTAGGAAGTGTACACAAATGAATAAGGGGAAGGAATGGTCAGGAAAGTATTCTAACTTTTTATTTTTCCTTTTCCATGACATTTATTATATGAAGAGGTATGTGATCTGTGGCAAGTTAAATCTCAAAAGAGTATGCACCGTTTTGCTACAGTTTCTGGGTTGAATGATATAATAATACATTTATTTTATATAGTGCTTTAAATGGTACTCAAAGGCACAAGGTTAAAACAATAGCAAGATTAGTATAAAAACATCAATAACTAGAGATGAATAGGAAAAAGGTGCAGCAAAACAGGATAGAAACAAATGGAAACAGTTAAGTTGGTTACAGGTTAACCAACTTAGTGATATGTCTCCTCGGAACGGTGTGCAATGAGCTTTGACGCACGTTTTCTCTCCTTTGGTGGGTTTGTCAGAGATGTTACCCAATCAGCGTGCATCTAAACTCTAATAAAATGGCAGCGCACCACGTTTCATTTGAAATGTTTTGCTACGTTTTGTCGACCGTGCACGCTTGTGCGAGCATGTTTTCAGTCCATGAGTGATTTGAATTCACACACTTTATCATCCATTCTTCCGCAGACAATGGTAAGACATAAAGCTTTGTTTACGTGTCCACCTTCTTCCTTGCCCCCCCTTGCGTGAATTATAGGTGCGACTTCCAGTTATTTCTTTCATTAAAGTCTGTGAGTTAGCTTTATACTACAGGTGTCCTCCCTTTCTAAGAGATTTTGTGGAAATAAATGATGTGGGAACACAGCCTTATTAGCTTTCTTGCCAAGAAGTTAGACGAGAAGGTCGATACCACTCATGTCTGAACAATAACTACAAAGTCAACGGTGTTAGCTGGCTATCTTGGCTTAGCATAAAGTCTGGATCACAACTAGCTCTATCCAAATGTAACAAAATCCACCTCCTATAGCCAACTAATTTTAAATAAAAATAAAAAAATTGAAACAAGGTTCGCCCCCCTTTCCTACCTCAATAATTTCCATGCAGTCCCTTAGGTGATTCCAAATGTTTCCATTTTTCCAATGAACTTGCCAGAAATAGACATTTCAAACACAGCTTCAGATGTGCATGGAAACACTTCTCTCTCCAACCTGAAGTCAACCATAAATAGATATATTCCTAAACAACTTAAAGGGCATTAGTTTAATGATCTGTACTGCGTACGACTAATGACTCAATTTTGGATGAAGAATGAGAGATCATTTTTGGAAAGTTTAAGGCTTTCTGGCAACCTTGTATGTTTACACTGCTCTTTTCTAATGAGTGAATTTCAGGGGAGATAAGTGCTTGGCCCAAGGGGTCTAGTTGTGGTCGTCCACCTGGGTCTTTTGATCTGGAAGCTTGTGTCTCATTTCCAGCACCTTTTCATCTCTGGACCATTTCAATTTCTGGGAACAGAAACAAACAGACCTGCTGAGTAATCTAAAAGTTGGGCCGGAAACTGCAATCTGGCAGTGTTATTGCTTCGTTGTTCCGCACCCATTCATACAAAAATATTAACTTCATCATCCATATGGTGAACCGTTTTTAATAGCACAAAATACGGGAAAACAAATTGTATCACCTTTCATTAAGAATTAATTCTTACCACTCAGTGAAAACAAGTCAATGAATCTTACTTACAAGTGGACATAATTTAGATTTGTACTCTTGTACATCTAAATTCAGAGCATACTGTTGTTGAGGGCTATTTAGCAAGCTGCAGGTGATGAATATAGTAGCATAAAAATGGTCCCGTGTGAAACGAACATAATTAAAGCTCTGACAACCGAGGGGACTGTGCTTTGCACCGCAGGATCCCCGATAGTTTCGGAGCTTCATTTGCGAGACTGCTTCATGTGATGTTTGACATCACTGATTACAGAGCATGTGCCACATTAACTGTTACTGTACCCTGGGAAAGTTAAGAACGTGGGATCACGCATAATTAGACATTTAGCGCCAATCCTCCCCACAGATGAACACACCCTTCACCACAACAGACGGGAGTTAAAAATGTCCCAGCGCCCCCCTGATATCAACCGCAGGAGTCAAAACCGCGCTCCCTTTGCTATCTAGGACTGAACTTACTGTAACCTACACAATAAAGGCATGAATTCCAATACTAACCCAAAAAGTACGGTGGCCGAGACTGTTGAACACAAATACAAAAGCCACAACACAAACGCAAAAGCTACAACACAAATACATACAACGGAAGTAAGTGTGTTGTTGACAAACGGAGCCGGAGGAGGAAAGTTCTTGTATGTTTGAGAAGTAAGTGAAATATGGTTCCTGGCTAATTATGATTACTGTCGGTACGTGATTGTTACAAATAAGCAATGTTGTTCAATATCTTTTTTATTTTCATATGTATGTACTCTTTCATTTAGGCTACGAAGCTACAGCTATAACGTTATCTAAATGGCGCCCAGCGTCTTTTAACGCGGTAGTGCTACGTTTAAAGTCTATAGTTTGTCACGGTTGGTCTGAATGAAAGAAACCCAGAATTTTAACCATGACCATGACAATCACGTACCGACAGTAATCATAATTAGCAAGGAACCATGTTTCACTTACTTCTCAAACATACAAGAACTTTCCGCCACTTCCGTTGTCACTCATGTCCGTTGTCACTCACTTCCGTTGTCGCTCATTTATTTGTGTTGTGGCTTTTGCATTTGTGTTATGGGTTTTGCATTTGTGTTGTAGCTTTTGAATTTGTGTTGTAGCTTTTGTGTTTGTGTTGTAGCTTTTGTGTTTGTGTTGTAGCTTTTGTGTTTGTGTTGTAGCTTTTGCATTTGTATTGAACTGTCTCGGCCACCGTACAAAAGGCCGCATTCAGTCTTTGAATGGAAGCAACTGCAGCATGATTTTCAAACAATTGGTATTTTAGAGCAGAAAAAGTCCCTTGAGCTATCATGAACTTATATATAGCAATCAAAGCTCCAATCACAGCTCAGACAAATTAGAGGTATAGTGTTTTAGCATAAAATTACAATTCTATTTCTGCAGATCGAATATCTCTGGAAGCATTGAATGTAGGATATTTCAAGGCTTTCATTAAGTCTTTCATGAGCCCTAATTACATTTTGGAGCGCCGAAGAATAGAACAATTCTCAGCTAACGTGAAGCAGCACGACATCTCTTCACTTTGTGGTTTAATGCACCAACACATACCCATACTTTGTGGTTTAATGCACCAACACATACCCATACTTGAGGATATTTCAGAAGTGGCCTGAGCATCACTTTACATCTAAAAATAAAAATGCAGGGAACAATTCCAAAAGAGTACAAGATGTTCTCTGACCAAAAAGTACACACAAAAGGCAAATATTTGTTCTTAAATCAAGTGAATGTGTGTCATATTTTCCTTAATTTCTATTTATTTAAGCTATTAACTTGGTCCAGTTGTTGATGTCTACAGGTCTTAGGGAGTGCTACTACTGCATATGTGAAACCTCTTGTGGCTCCGCAGGGAGCTGTGCGACGTTAAATTGCCTCAAGTCACTTGAGTCAGCGTTGGTTGGGGCTGAAGATTACAAGTTTGCAAATGAAAAGAATTTGGGGGCGTCGAGATAGAAATAATTACTAGACATCTGTAGCCCGCTCCTCATCTCTACTTGAGGCTAGTGGCTTGAACTTGCATTGTGAATAATGTAGGCACCAGGGGTCTCATTTATAAACATGCTGTATGCACAAAACAGGGCTGAAAATATGCGTACGCCACTTCCCACACAAAGGTTGAGATTTATAAAAAAAGAACTTGACGGGAGAATGTGCGACTCTCCACGCAAACGCTGACCCATGCGTACGCACATTTTGGAGACAATAGGGATTGGCGACGCAGATGGTGAGGTGGTGAACTGCAGAAAGTAAATGTGGGAATAACGATTACTCGTAATGTTTTCAAGTATTGATGCCTCACGCACATTTTTTCACTCCATATCATCCATGTTATCATGAAGATTAAATCCAGCAGTGTTATTTGCGCTTATACTGAGTGATAATTGTTCCATAAACACCTCGTAAAATCCAACTTAAATCTTAAATCAAAACTTGTTCTTAATATTTAATCACTGCTGTCTCATCGTCACATTGTCCGCTACGGAGCGCAGGAGGAGGAAATGGCCCGACTGCATGTACAGGATAGCATCAAATACCCTAGCATTAGATAAAGGCAGAACACAGTGTAAATAACTAAATATATGTCTTTAATACTGTGCATATATCATCAAATGTCCAAGTCTGGAAATACAGCCGTTAAGCTCTCGCGCAATCGTTATACTTAATTAATGTCCTCGTTATCGTTCCTAACTTTAATACTGTTCGTAACCAAACCTGCATGAAGAAAAGTGTGTTTGCCTATTAGACTTTCATCTTCAAATTGTATCTTGGGGGGTACCAATAGTTGATGCTGTGATTTTGGCAAGGTGTTAACAATCACTTTAATTGTTACATATAAATACTGTGGGGACCCCTGTGCATAAGTGGAAGAATCAGGAGAGAAAGAGACTTCAGGGACCACGATGATGACTGGCTAATATGTCGATTTTGATTCCCTAAAGCTGTGCTTTTGGATCTGTGTACTGAATTGGTTCCAGTAGAGAGGGAAACGCGCCAGAACCGTGCCATCCCGGTCCAAATACAGGTCCTCGCCACTCTGGGGGCAACCCGGCTGTTTCCAGAGGGAAAAGGCAGACAGCTAAGTGTTAATTATATAGTTAATTAACACTTAGTTATAATAAATATTATATATAATCTTCAACTTTATCACTAAGGCTAGTTTGGATATAATACATAGTTCTGTATCATATAGGTCTGGTATATCAAAGCTGTCCCCAGTAATGCCTGCCGTTTTGGACTGTATTATTAATATAGTTAGTCTATAGATCAGGTTTCCCTACACTGTGCGAGAACAGGCCAAAATTATAATTAAATTTGCAGCAATTCCCGAGCGTCTGAGAAGTTTTTTTCTTTTCCCCCGCCAGTCATTAACTGAACTGCCAGGGTCATTAACATACTGATCAGCATTCATGAGGTGCTTTGCATTGACTATTTATGGTTAAAAATGGGCGTGTACAGGGCGGGATAAGAGTCTGATTGCTGATGCGTACGCACACTTGTGCGTAATCTGTGATTTATAAAGGGCGCATTGCTTACAGATGAGCGTACGCACGGTTTTATAAAAATTAATTTTGGCGCCATGTTTGGCTTTTGGGCATACGTACACTTTAAGTAAGGATCCTACACACAGTTTTATAAATGAGACCCCAGGGGCCTCATTTATAAAACTGTGCGTAGATTCTATTCTGAAAGATTTCGTGCGCAAAAAAGTCAGAATTTTCGTACGCAAAAACAATATTCTGATTTATAACACCTTGCGGCGCACACCGGTACGCACTCTTCTCGTTATAAATACGGACGTGCGTTACCTTATGCGGTCCTGCACGAGCCTCACGCTCCTCCCAAGGTCGTCCCATATTTGTCCTAATAAGGTCCATGTTAATCAATCAATGAATATTCCAGACTTGAAAGGAGCCCTTGATCACCAATCACGAAACGGGAAAATGGGGAAAAAACACGATTCTGTGATTGTGAGATCGATGTGCTCCTAACAGAGGTAGAACATCCAAACAAAATCCTGTTTGGAAACCGTAACCCTAGTGTTCATATTGTTGTTACGCAGCCTTAATACTTAACAGATTTAGCTCAATTACCAATGATATACATAATTTATTGTTCATATTTGCCATTTACCCCTGTGAGATCACATTTATGATCATATGATCATTTTCGTTTTTTGTGAGAAAGGAAATTCAGTTATTAAAAAGGTAAAAATAGAAACAAGATTTTGGATCATTATTGGTGCAAAACAGGTGAAAGTGCTTGAAATGTAACAATTTGGTAACTTGTATGATAACTGTTTGGGAATAGCAGGTGCAGAAAGACAACATTCCCACAAACAGACACCTACAATCAGACACGACCACATAAAGACGCACAGACACACAGGCACACACACACACACACACAACACACACACACACACAACACACACACACACACACAACACACACACACACACACACACAGATACACATCAAACAAACAACGCATTTCCGAAGCGAGGTAGAGAGCAGCGGAGGAAAAGCGCATTTCCTCCGCTGCACGGTGTGGGAGGAGCCCCTTGCCTCCCCGTTGCTGCAGCCCCTCGCCGGCGCGCCGCGACCGGCTCTGGGTCGGTTTAGCAAGAACAGGATTGTTGGGTTCAGGAAAACAAAAACTGGGTTAGGTTCGGAAAACGAAAACGGCATACCATCGGAGTTCACTAAAACGCAGTCAATAAAACCTTGGGAGCATTACGCACGATCACACGTGTGGTCAAAAGTTTGCGGAAAACTGGGAACATTTTTACGCATGGAAATTCTTTATAAATCCCGACTATTGCGAGGAATGTTGCGACGAAAAATTTAACCCTGCTTCACGCAACTTTTTCTTGCGTAACAGGTTTTATAAATGAGGCCCCAGGTCTTGATAAGGACAAAAGTGCATGGAATAAAAGATGATATGTATATTTCTTTACTGCATCAATGTTGATCTATTTTAGAAACTGTCCAACTTCTTCAACAATGGGAACCAATTGACTAAACTACCTCACTGGACACAAAGTATTTAAAACAAGCTTCACCTCAACCAGCTCAACGGTAAAATGCTTACACACTGATGCATCAATATCAGCTACTGGATAACAATATATCAGTCACGGGTAGTTTTACTGCAGAACAATCACTTTTACTTTTCATACTAAAGTACATTTTGGATATAAGACTTCTGTACAAGGAGTATTTTTCCAATGTTGTACTGGTATTTTTACTTAAGAAAAGATCAGAATACCGCTGTTTGGTCCTGCCTGCCTCTGACACACGCTCTTTCTATGATGGAGGATTTGCTGAATGATGTATTTAGTCAGCTTTCAGCACATGTTCAAACCCTGTGGGTCCAGATACAGCAGTAAATCAAAGAGCAGTCATCATTGTGGCGACAGTGAATCACATCACCCTAAATAAAGCTTTCTAGCTTTCCATTGTCTAAACACAAAAACCAACTCCAAGGTCTATAACATAACATTGTGTATGCTTAACATGTTGCTTAATGAAGCAACAAAACCATGGCAACAGCCACTATTATATGTATGAGTAAACCAGAGTAAGTATGTCCTTTAAGCCCATAAAAACCGAGGGAAGTACATCTGCACGCTGTGTTCCCATTCTGAGGCAAGAAGTGCTTTGAATATTTTTTGAATCTTTCTCTTTATGCACAATGAAACTTTAATGAATGTTATGGTAGCAGATACTTTATTGAACAGGGATACATATCGTTTTCTCTATATTCTGGCATCTAAAATTCTCTATTATAGCAGGATCACTGTCTTTATCATTGTGAGGCTTGTCATTGCAAAGACAAAATACCATGCATTCAGAAGGTATTCAGGCCCCATCACTTTTTTTTCACATTTTGTTATTCTGCAGCCTTATGCTAAAATCATTTACATTTATTTGGCCCTCATCAATCTACACTCAATTCCCCATGATGACAAAGTGAAAACAGGATTTTTGCTAATTTATTGAAGAAAAAACTGTAGTAAAGTATTCAGACCCTTTGCTATGACTTAATTGGACATGATTTGGAATATATGTCTATATAAGGTATCAGTGCAAAAACCAAGCCATGATGTTCAAGGAACTGCCTGCTCAACTCAGAGACAGGATTGTGTGAAGGCATAGATCTTGAAAGCCTACATTAAAGGTTCCCAAGAGCACAGTGTTTATAAAAAGAAATACGAATAAATTCCCTTTTTCATTTCACTCATGAATAAAAAAGAAAAGCTGAAAAAGAAATTATCTGTGAAAGTTGTGGTTTGAAAAGGCTGAAAAATTGTGTGTGTGTGTCTGTGTGTGTGTGTGTGTGGGTGTGTGTGCTTATGCCCAGGTGAATGTGTGTGTGCTTATGCCCAGGTGATTGCTGACATTTACAGTTTATTGCTGCGTTTCATCACAGAGCATAAATCTTAAATCGTCTGAAGGAGCTCACTTCAGCTCTCCTGCTCTCTGTACAGACTGGAGAATCTTATGTTAAGCTCTCAGTTGTTGTCAAACTGGGACAGACTAACAGACTCGAGAGACTGGGCATCTTTTCACTCACAAAAAAAGCTCAATAGTTTATAATGTCAGGTTTTGGCACATTTCCGACCTTTTAATTTGAAGAGGGTGTTTCACAGTCACGAAACCTAAGGAAGATAATAGCAGGGTGAAAGTATAGCTTACAGTAGCTGCATGAGTACAGGCGTGGAGTATAATTAGCTTAATTTCAATGAAGCAAACCACTTGTCTGTGAGGTATGGTATGGGATCAAACTCTGCAACAGGGGGGCTTCACACTGTGTATAAAGAGAAAGTGAAGGGCTTTGAAATAAGAATACAAACATGAAACTAATCTCATTTAGGTTTTAAATCTCTTATATTTATCTGTTAGTAAATGTGTGCAATTTCCACTGACTTAACAACAGAGCAACAGGGGAGGATAACACTCTGTTATTAGAAATGCAATGTAATACCTGACTACAAACATTTGGCATCTGTGTGGAATCACTCATTAACCATGACCTTACATTTGGGTCAACAACAAAAATCTTGTTCAGCTTTTGTTCAAAAGTGTCAGTCGGCCGGTTGGTTGGTCCAGACTGAAATATCAACAACTATCATCTTTTCATCTTGTGCTATCATCAGTTAATGAAAAACTGGTGAAAATCCCATCAGCCTAATAAACGCTAATTAACTAATGTTAGCATGCAAACACGCTAAACTAAGATGGTGAACATGGTATTATACCTGCTTAACATTAGCATGTTAGCATTGTCAATGTGAGTATGTTATGATACTAGCTAGCTTAGTCTTATTCTCTGTGGTTTCGTTGTGACACAACCCACACCTGACTCACCATGGCAGTTCAACTCAGCTGTACAACACATTTTAGCTTCTTCTAGCTCATCGTTTTGGTTATATAGATGGCTACTACTGTTTTGGGTCACTCTCACAGCTTCATTAGCATTGTTGCAGATGTAAATGGCAGCTCTGATAAACCCACAGAAAGACAATGTTAGCAACTGGCTTGTGAATATAGTGGGTCATTTAGCAGCTAAAGAGCCAGATATTTCAGTCAGGAGTTGGTGGAGATCAGAAACAGAGCTAAAAGGAGAGTGGATATTGGACTTCTGTTCACCATAGTTCATCGTCAGGGAACACTCTAAATAAATGCTAATGTGACAGATCTTGTGGGTGGGTAAAAGACAACTGCTAACACAATCACATATCAATATAAGGTATGTTTTCGGCTTTTTGCACAGCTCACAGATGGCAAAAAATTATCAATTAATGCAGATTTAAAGCTACTATGTATACAATTAAAAGAAATTCCCGCTTAAGCACTCTGAAGCAATGCACACTGCAACCCTCCTACTCCCGTTAATTATAACCGGGGGCACTGAAATGAAAAGCTAAAAGCAACATGTTGCCTACTGTAGACTGTACCTATTTCCACAAGGTTTGTTTCATTTTATGAAAAGCAAAGACTATTGAAATTATTTGAAACATGCTACAGTCATATAAAATCCACATATTTGCTTAAAGAAAATAAAGGAATGGGTGCATCTCTGTATTGTAAAACTAATCATTGGTGGGAATAGAAAGAGATGGCTTTGAATAAAAAATACAATTGTGTTCACTCTGACAACCAAAGTGGTTACAGCCTCCTGGAAATAGCTGGTTTGGCTCGCCGGATGAGATGCACACAGCAGCACAGTCTATGAGTGAGGCCTGTTTCCATCTTGGAAAACATGTTTGATCAAATGTCCTGTCCCTTCTGTAGACAACCACTTCAGAAAGCTGCTGGCATTTAAATGCTACTGCAGGAGTTTCCAGACACAGTCTGAGTCCACCTGTCTGTCTGGCAAAAGATGGCATTCAAGCAGCAGCTACAACCACTGGTTTTATTCAACCACGAGCTGTTGCAATCTGACCAGAATGTGACTAGACCAATGTAAACACTGTAAAAAAAAAAAAGTGCACCAGTATTAGAACTGTAATGCTCTCTTCTTTTACCGCAGGACCTCAAACTTCCACATTTGGAGATTTTGTTTGAAATACAGAACTGCAAATAGCTGAAAAAAAGGACCAATTGGAAACTCTTCAAAGTCTTATATGTACCATTCAGCAGAACTAGCAGTTCACCTTGTGCCATCCAGACACGACTGTCCACCTCCAACTCTGTCACCAGAGAGAGAGACATATACTTACAGATTTTAGATGTGCCTTAAAAGCAAATCCCATACCCTTGGAAAAATGGTATTTACAGTAGCTGAATTATCCAGGAAAAAAAGAAGATTTGGTACAGGAATTATAGAAGAGATTAACAGAAGCTCTTTGTCGGGAAAGAAGGTCAGAGACCCAAAATAGTCATCAGGCCTGTCCTAGAAAGATCCTATAGCAAGCTGTCATTGTAGTTAAACCTATACATGCTGCAATTTAGGGAGAGAGCTCTGGGAAGTGACATTATAATTATTATGTTAGGAGGAAGGGAAAGTTTTACATGTGGATCACTCGGGTTAACAGGTCTACAGCCGTGGTCACTTAAGACATCTGCAGTGTGTCGAAATTACAGAGCACAATGACTCACACTCTCTGTGTTTAAAACCATTTGGCTCTGCTCGGGATGGGACAGTAAAACAAGCTCTCCCCAGAGAAGCTGTTGGCTCATCAAAATAATTAAACTCTTTTTTTTCTGCTTTGCAACATTGGGCCTGCAGACCACCTTGAAGGATTTATTATTTTTGTCATTAAATGTTGATCAAATTTAAAAAGAATGTGACCCCTGAATTTTACACAGGAAGAAAAAAGCCACGCTGGTATATTCATGAAGCCATTAAAAAAAAAAAAATCATACAGACCCCCCAAGAAGCTACTCCGATTTTAATTTATACAATTATATTTTCCATAGCTTTCACCTATATATTTATAGCTGCTTGCATACATCACTCAACAAAACCCAGCAAGGATTCAGCCCATTAGACACCTCAGCCTTATTCACAAATGCATGTAAATGTTAAAAGCTAGAGGTTTACAAATGTGCATGTTTCCTGTAGCTACATCATTCTAAACACTAGAGTTACCTGCTAAAAAAAGAAAGGGTTTAACAGCTCATTTCATATAAACGCAGGTCTAATAGCTCCTTTTAAAGATGTGCTCAATCATGACTTTTCTTTGTGAAAAAGGTTTAAATCACTTGTAATTTGACAGCATCCTGCAGAACTGAGAACACAGAAGTTCATTCACTGTGTTTCTGCTACATTTCTGAGTAAATGTCCACTACACACGACACAGCCAAATTTAGCCTGTGAGCTTTTTTAGTCATTGACTTCAGATTTGTTTTGTCTAAAAGTCAGGGACAGTCTCAGATGACCTGTGGTTAGACTTGTTTAATGCTCTATGGTTTCCCTTATGGTGGGTGTTCAAAAGATACACTGAAAGCAAGAAAGACCTGGGACCCATGCTGTGTCAGACAGCTCTCCATGGTCCACAATCACTGGCCACGTGAGGCTCTAGACAAACTCGAAATTCAAGTCTTTTTGTATTCAGGATCCACCCTTGGCATGTCTCTTCAAAATATCCTGCAAATATGAAGTCTGGTCCCCTAAACCCTTTAAACAAACACAACGAGAAGCCAGCTACCAACATGCAAAACATATGGAATAAAACTTCACTTTGTGCATTCTCATCCCAATTTATTCTGGGATGTTCTTGTGTCTGTGGAGTACCAATAACAAACTCCAAAACATCAGCAGCAAGCCACTCGCCGTTGTGGGGTTTTCTTATTTTCAGATAGAAAGCCAAACTCACTTTGTAACATTCTTGGTCGCATCTGATTTCAATTGACAAACCAACTGCATATTTGCCATTTTTATAATACTTTAATTTTGTAGAGATGAGTGAATGTGTGACTTTTATTGCTTTTATTGATGTTTCAAGTACAGTTTAAACAAGTGGTTTCTATTTTTGTCCAATTTCAAACATAAAAACTAGATTTCCACGCATGTATGCCAGGGCCCAAGCACTCGCCGCAACTCTGAACCAGTATGTGCAATGTACAGTGGGTTTTTAGATCTTTTTAGCTGAAAACAGCTGCCTGCTGAGAGCAATGAGAGTGAACCAAAACAGTAAAGTTGTGGGCCGGACAGCTAAACAATGAGCTGAAACTCGCTCTGAAAAGGCATCTTAAGCTGTTCGTTGGTTTGTCTTTTCACTGCTGAACTACCCACAGCAAGATGTACATTTCAAACTTAAAACAAATGTGAAAAAGAACTTGTTATGCATTATTACTATTGCTGTCAGCTTGGATTGGCTCCAGCCCCCTGCGACCCTCCAAAAGGATAAGCGGATATGATGGGTGGATGAATGGATGAATGGATGGATGTTAGTACAGAGTGGACACAGGATGACATTGTTTGTGTATATTATATAATGTGGAATGATTCCCATTTAGACTCAGTAAGGGCCACTGTTTCTGGCTCCGGCCAGAGTGTCAGCCCACACGGCGTCCATCAGCCAGCAAAACAAACCTCAAAACCACACGGGATCGAGCCTCGACCCCGGCATTGTTATGGACATTCTGTAAGTCAAGCTCCAGCTAACTTCCTGTGGTCATGTCTTTATATGCAAGCATCAGGAGCAAAGATATGTGAATTCTGTGGGCACTAACTAACAGTTTAGCTCCAACCCTTTTTTTGAGACAGACATAGCTGGAAGCAAATATAGTGTACAACACTTGTCTTGTCTCTCCACAAGTCATTATGGTGCAGTGCTAACTATCTGCTCCAGAAGGTGAGGTGACATTGTGTTGTATAAACATTGTTCTTTCTTGGTTGTCACTCTGCATTTCAGGAACAGAAAGTGCCATTTCCCTCCCACACATTCTTACTGCAGTGTGTGCTTAAGTCAAATGTAATTATGAACTGACAAGTCAAATATAAATCCACCTCTGCTCTGATGCAGTTTACTCTGCTGGGCGTTTTCATCCTCCTGTCTTTCACAAAGACTTCTCCACACACTACTGACAGTTTTTTTTGTGGCATTTGTTGTGAAATGGCTGATGCTGCCCGATACATGACATGACATGAAACCTGAAATTTTCGCAAGCTTGATGTAGCGGATTATTCATTATCCTTAAATACAGGACTCCACCACCTACACTTAAGCACCGAAAATCCCATTTAGGTGGTTTAATTGAACTTTGATTTCTTTAAATGATCCCACAATAAGCAGATACTTCGAGCAGTCTGTCTTCTTTTTTTTTTACTTTAAAGAGATTTGGAACAAGATGCAAAATGATCCAGAGAATAGTTGAAATATATAGTGTCATGAATAACAAGCAAAGACTGTGTCCTTGCTGGAAAACAGAAGAAGAAGAATGAAAAGAATATTTAGATATGTTGTTCTGACCTTTTTACCTTTGTAGTACATTGTGTGCACAAGTGCTGTTATGCCGCACCTCATAAACTGTCTGGCTGAGTAGTTATATTACTTCTTGGCTACTGCAATTCCGAAACTCTGATTTCCTCGGCTAAAGAAAGACTAAGAACACTGCTTCAAACCAGCAGCTGAGTCAGACCTTTTCCAGAAATAAAACAAATGAACTATGGAAACAGAAACAATCAAATCTCACAGTCGAGATAAAGCAGCACAACGACTTGGTTGACTGGCAAAAAGCAAGTTCTTGCTTTCAGATGTGAGTGTGACAAATATTTAAAACTCATGAACCTAATTACATAGTAAATTTCAAGTATTTACACAGTAAAACACTCTGAAGTAAGATTTAGAAAATTTTAGTGGTTTTTAGCTCTTTGTTGAACCTTGCATGCATGGCAACGCACTGCTTCACATTCATACAGCTATGCATTCACACCTGGGAGTTGTTGAAGGACATCCAGCTGTTGCTTTCTCATCCATACCCCCGTTTTCCTGGCATTCTGGGGTTTCAAACTGGTGACCTACCAGACATCAGCCCTCATCTTTTTTACCACCACTGCCATTTTTCAGTTACTTTTACACTTCCGGCTCCTTTTGGGTCCATGTTTGTTTTCAGGACCCTGTAATTTCCCCACCAATCACTCACAAGGGCCCCCATCAAGTCTGCCATTCATATAGTTTAAAGTAGCTCTTAGTGGTCCGTGGAGTTTATTGAAACATTAAATTTGTATCCCAGCCGTGATGGTGTATCTTTAGCCTTTGCTTGACTCACGTGCTCAACCGGTTCCTCTTACATCAACCGCCAATTATGTTCTCCTCTTGGGTGTGGGTTGGGCCTCGGTCAGCATGGCATAGAAACCAGAAACTTCAATTCTTGGGCAGTGGAGTGAACAAAAACAGACAAAATGCGAAAACCTTTCTTTCGAACACTGTTATCATTGTAGAGTACAAGCACAAACATCACTAACATTGCCAGTAACACTTTCCAGCAGTACTCTCTGGGAAATTCTGTGAAATCTACAGGCTTTTATTATATGTGGATGAAGGCCTGAACATAAGCAGGTCCTCAGAATGCCAGCTTATGTCCTCTGCAGAAAGGTCAGACAAAGAAAATGTGCCCTGTCAGAACTTCCCAGGCTTGTTTTTAACTTTCCATCTATTTCTGTTAAGGATGATACAATTTGCATTGAGTTATCCTTCTAAACCGGTACAAGTGGTGGAAGTAGTACTCAGATATTTTACAAACAATACCACAGTGTAGAAATACTCTTTCACAGAAAAAAGTACATGAGTATTAGCGTCCAAATATACCAAAAGTAAAAGTACTCATTATGCAGAATGACCCGTTTCAGAATAAACCATTATGTTATTGGATTATAAGTATGATGCATCACTTTAATGTGGCAGCTGGTAAAGGTGGGGCTAGTTTTAAGTAGCAATTACTTTATACTGCTGGATAACTTAATCTATATTAAAACAGCATTAATTTGTCAGTTGATTATATTTTCTATTAACAATTTGAATCTGCAAATGAACTAAATTACTACCTGAGGCTGTTAGATAAACACAGTGGAGTGACAAGTACAAAATATTTCCCTCTGAGATGTAGTGGAAATAAGGATAAAGTATCAAATCG
This sequence comes from Perca fluviatilis, assembly GCF_010015445.1. Taxonomy (NCBI): domain Eukaryota; kingdom Metazoa; phylum Chordata; class Actinopteri; order Perciformes; family Percidae; genus Perca; species Perca fluviatilis. Next base: position 15,131,085 of record NC_053131.1, on the reverse strand, counting down.
CCGGCAGATCAGGGTGGGTTTACCCAGTCTACAAGAAAGGTACATGTGCCTAAAAATTGTACTTCTATAGTACTGTGTTTTGTTACTTTCCACCAAAATAAAAATAAAATTTGATTTCAATTTGATCCTGAAACAAGTTACTGTGCAGCTTTGCTGTGCTCTCAGTGACTTTGGGTGTGTCATATTCACAATTAGCCATTTTCTTATTTCTCTAAATGCAGTAAAAGCATTTCATGTCATATATCAAGTGTATGAAGTGACATGAAACTGAAAGCTTATTTTACAGCGATGGTCCTCCACAATATAAGAGCAAAGCGACGTCACCGCCTTCAGCCTGAATGCTGTTAACCTAATTCCTAATGGTTATTACAATGAAGCCTGCCGACCACATCAAGCTGCTGCGGTACTGTAATGAGCTGAGCAGAGAGAGAGAGAGAGAGAGAGAGAGAGAGAGAGAGTGGATCTGCCATGCACTTTCACAGCCTTCAATTTTGCCACTATAAGCACAAGGACACAGTGTCCTTTGCAAATGAATGCAGTGGCGTGTTTAAAAATTAAAAAAGATGCTGCGAGGTTATAAACAACATCCAAATTACACTGTTAAATCAAGTCTTCCTCAAGCCAAAGTATACTCTGGTTCAGCATGAATGTTTTCTGTCTCTTCGTAGGCTAACATGCAGGTTATTGTTACATGTTATGCATAAAGAGATTACTCATTATTTTCAGAAGGTCAGACTAAAAATGGAGAACCTCTTCTGCAGCATTTTTGAAAAACATAAACAAACAGAAATTATCTGAACCTATAAAATCCTAACTCCACCCTCTCTTGCTCTGTCATTTCAACTAAATTTGACTACAACTGGCACAACTAGGCCTCCTCTTGGAGCACAAGCATAATGAGAATTAAAAATAATATAGTATAAATAAAAGATATCAAAACTGGGAACACGTGGCAGCCACAAGCAATTCAATCAAAATATGAAACTGCTGAATACTTCAAAAGTTTAAACATGATTTTGCTCAGCTAGTAAACGTGCAATCAAAGTTAAAAAGATGACTTGCATTCACGATATTGGCACAAAAGTGATATTGCTTGAGTTGCATGTGTCGCATGCCCATGTAATTTGACATTCCTCTATCATCACACAGGCTCAAGTATTTAGTCTGCACCTTTGCTGTGAGCCGTCACTCCTGTCTCGGTTATGAACAGAATTTCAAGCATTTGAAAATGAAGATCACAAATTACATTATGTTTTATTTGACAGGAAGTGCAAACTTAAACAATACTTGCCAGACATGATTAAGTGCTATAAGCCAGTGAAGGTAGCACTTTGGAAAATTGCAGATAATTCAGTCTAATTTACAAAAAAAAAAGAGTTCAAACAAGCTCCATGTGTTAGAATCTTTAATTATACCCCTGTTGAAAGACGCCTGTCACAATCACGTTGTATAGACGCCACATATAGAAAGTTGGTGAAGGCCTCAATCAGGCATCATCCTTTCTGCAAATATATACATGTTGTCAGCAATATGTATATACATTATAAGAACACAGGAAGAGCATGTGCCATAAATGGTCCTATGTCGTGTAAGAATCTAGGATGGGATACAGAGTACCCTAAACATCGTGTATAGCTACTTGTGTGTTTGAGAACATGTGATTATTTGGGTGTATGCATTTCCTATGTGGCCAGGCTGAAATTGAGAAATTATAGTTGGAGGATCTCAAAGTAAGCAAGGCAAGGTGGAGGGTGAGGGAGGATAATACTGGAGGATAGCGCTGATTGAGAAAATACAACATCATGACAGAAACTAGCTGTAATTGTAGGAATAGGCCTGAAACCTCTGATGATGTATATGCATCCAAAAATAACAAGTGACCACAGGGGCATGGCCCCTTCTATGCAGCAGTAGCAGCAGCAGCAGCTCGCGCCTGGAGAGGTGCTGTACAACAGTAAAACCTGCCCTCTGGTGTCCAAACATCCATACTGCATATGAGGGCACACTGGGTTGCATTCACAAGACTGCACAGAAACAAGCCCAAATGTATTTTCCAGCGGCTCCTTATATAGTTTTATTAGCTGTTTTGAGGGTGACACACTTAATAAAAATACACAAACTAAGAAAAAGTGTTCATCCTGAAATAGAGACTGAAATCAAGGCCACTTTGTCCTCCATTAGCCACAATGATAAGCTGACCAAATAATACCCAGGAAGTGTACACAACTAAATATATGAAAGACAAAATATGTGAATACCTTATGATACATCAGGAATAAACATCATTATTTGCTTTACATCTAAGGCAACTAAAATCTCCATTACCTTCCATGGCACTCTGGACAACTTTTCCCCACCATTCCCCTTGTTTATGTTATCATGGCAGGCGTGGAGGTGCCCAGACAGTCAGGAAAGGTAAAGGCGAGTCTCTGCCAGCCGGCTGGTTAAAATGTATATTTGCAGATGTGTCTGGTACTGTACATCCTCAATGCAAGCTTTGTGAAACAACACAGGTGCCACTGCAAGCTGGTGTTGTTTTTTTATAGATGTGTTTCTCACTATTTTCAGACGTTGTCATATTTATACAGGGGGTCTTATAAGCATTCAGAAATACAAATGTCCTGAGCATTAAAAATTTTTTTGCTGAAAAACTGGTAATATAAGTGTATCAAGAAAATGAAAATGCAAAGGTATTATAGATTACGTTTATTCCTCCCACAAAGCTTGTTTGTGTTCTTTGTTTATTTTTGCTTTGTACATGATTATTTTGTAGTTCAGAAGAAGACTGAAATAAGTGATAATCATGTGTCTGGATATTCAAGACATGGAGGCACCCTGATGTGACATGCCCGCTTTGGGCAGATCTGTCTGCTAATTACAGCCTAGCTCTGAGGAGGGAGGTACTTGCATGGTGGGGGCTTTTTTTTTTTTTTTTTAATGATGCGAGGGGTAGATATGGTATAAATACCCACATCATTGTACTGTGAGGCAGCATATCCTCAGTTGTGCTCCTACCCTAAGGATATACAGCAGTACCAGGAGCTCACTGGTGCTGAGGAGATTGTTTTTACCCCCTCTGGACCTGGTACGTGTGTTTTCTCTTCCTTTCTAAACAGCTCTATCTCTGGATGAGTGCAGTGATCATTTAGGCTTTGTCTAGGCCTTGAGTTGTTCATATGGCAGGCTGGGAAAGGGTGGCAGATTTTGGTTGTCTTGGAGCATCCTGTGTAATATTCAAAGAGTCCTGAAGGATGGCTGTATCAAAAATTTAAATTTGCACACTGTTACTCTAAATTCTCTCTAACTCTAAATCTTATTTGCTGTCTGTTGAGTTTCAGTAAAGATGCATAGCCTGTACACTTATCCGAGAAAGTTTTTTAGCTAGAGAGACTTAGAGAAAAAAGCTTGCTGACACTTGTACCTTAAGAGTGTTTGTCCTGACTGTCTCATTTTTTCCCCTTGCAGATTTGACTTTGACAAGATGGACCTACGAGTAGCATGCATCTTCCTCCTCATGGTGGCCCTGGCAGCAGCCCATGGGAAGGGGTATGTGGTGAAGAAAGTGGTGAAGGCCGCCCCTCAGTACGAGCCCTACTCTGTGAAGAGCCATGGTAAGAAAACACAGCCTCCTGCTCTCTCTGTTTTTACAATAGAACACGCTTGCACTGCTCCAGTCTGTCCTCACAAAAGTTGTCAGATTTTCTTTAAAGAGGATCTCTAACTGAGCAGCATTTCGTGACAATATTGCCTTACCTTTGAATCTTCAGCTAGCTAACTAGCATCTTTGTTGTGGCAAATTGGAGCAGCGTAAGCAGCCAGACGGATGCTGGCCACAGCCAGCTGCTCTTTACTCTGAAAACTAAACTCCACCTTGCTCTGGAACTGCCTTGTGCTCTGATTGGCTGCAACAGAGTGCATGCTTCTCCAATCACATTTAGATCTGTGATTGGCATAACAAATTTACTCAGTGCAGAGCTTTGCAGTTTTCTTTTTCTCACATGTATAGGATTTGAAACACGCACCTAACTTAAGTGTTTTTTCCTAGTTGCTTGTAGTTTAATTTCTTGGTTCTTATATTCAGCCAAGGCAATCACATTAGCAACATTTTTTTTATTATTAAAATGATTTGGGGACTTTCAGATTTTGTGACCATGATGGTTATGATAGACACAATATAAATACTTTTTTAAATTGCCTTTGATAACTATCTGGTAGAAAATGTCCATTGCATGAGCAGAAATTCAGAGGAATCACTTGTGTTTTCTGGAGCATAAAGTTGTGAGAATGTTATTTTCAATACATTTAGTGTATTTGCTTTCAGACACTCATGCTAGTCAATTCACATTTCAGTTCATTTCAAACACAAGTTAACTTTGCCTTTTCTAAAGATTCCCCATTCCCCAAAACATGAAAAAGATCCTCATTTCTAGTATATTCAGAGGTATACTGCACTTTAAAAATGTTAATTATGGTGTGTTCTTGAGTATTTGCTAAAATGCAATATAAAATATGAAATGTTGCTTTTTGTGTGAATCAACATACTATTTTTATTTGAGAAAGTAGCTATTAGTGAATTATTTTTAGTTTGACACTGACAATTACAGTCCAGTCACCCAGCAGTGTGGTTTTTTGGGTGTGCCTGCTTCACACAAGTAGAAACATCTGTTTGGCTTTATCCAAATTGGGCTATACGGTTAGCCAAGGAGCGAGCCTTTTATATTCAAACACATGTGACCACATTAAGGCAGCAAATAAAAAATGCTCCTTCTCATATAGATCTACTGTTTGACAAACAAGTCACAAACTGTCTTTTAAAGCTATTTGATCTGCACAGTATAAAAAATGCTATTGAACATATTATTTAAAACAAATTATAAAAAAGAAAATGAAAGCAGAGACATGTCTATATTTATGTTAAAGTATTTGCAAGTTCAAGAAGGATTTTTTTTTTTTTACATGTGCCAGTGAATCAGCACAATGCACTCAAACTTCAAAACTACAAGATTGGTTCCTGGAGATAAAACTTGCTCCACCTCCAGGAATCAAATATCATTGCATTTGGACCAATCAGTAAATGATTTTATAATGCATCCACCATTTTTATCTTTATGATGAAAGACACAAGAGCAGTGAATGAGAACAACATTCATGTGAGCATTTTCCTTTAAATGTGTTATTCATCTCACATTTGATTGATGAACAACCATGTTTCTCGTCAACAAGATACTACCATTCGTAGTAGTACTACTCAGATCTGACAGCTGTGCAGTTCATCAATGTTCTTGTACTTTTTGTCACTTGAATGGGATGTAATTAGAGGTACTAGAGACACTAGATCCTGTATTTTAAGATTTTTTTGTACTCTATGAATATGATGCACAGACTATAGGTAAAATTTAAATTATAATATCGTACAAAAACTAAATAATACGTTTTGAAATGTACTCTTAAAATATTTATATTAGTCCACATTGTAACTCTGAGTACGGTACTTATAATGATTTTAGTACTTTTTAGTTCTTGTTGTGGTGGTACTGATGATGGACTCTGTTTCACTTGTCACAGTGGTGTCAGTGGCAGGTGAGCCTGGTGCTCCAGGTGAGCCTGGCCCTGAGGGACCTGCTGGCCCTCCTGGCCCCCCAGGTGAGGATGCCGTAGGTCTGCCTGGAGCCCAAGGACCTCCTGGAGCTCCCGGAGCTCCTGGACGCTCCATTGCTGGCAAACCTGGATCCCCAGGTGGACCTGGCAAACCTGGCAGCGATGGAGCACCTGGTGCCAAGGGAGACACCGGAGCCACTGGCCCTCAGGGACCAAGGGGAGTCCCTGGATCCGCTGGAAGCCCTGGACCCGCTGGCCTCTCTGCTACTGGCAAGCCTGGACCTTCAGGTCTTCCTGGAGCAATGGGACCTAGAGGAGAGTCTGGTCTGAAAGGACATCCAGGTGTACCTGGTCTGCCAGGTGCTAAGGGTGATAGAGGGGTGGGAGTTCAAGGACCTCAGGGTGAGACAGGACCTGAAGGACCTGTGGGCGCACCTGGACAACCAGGTGAGGCTGGAGTTGGAAAGCCAGGAAAACCAGGTGCGGACGGTGAGCCAGGAAAGTCAGGCAGCCCAGGTAGGGATGGTGCCCAAGGTCCTATGGGACCACAGGGACCTAAGGGACACACTGGTGCCCCAGGTGTAGGTATGCCAGGTAAACCAGGTGAGAACGGTGCCCCAGGTCTGCCTGGTGCAGTTGGCCCTAAAGGCCATCAGGGACCTGCTGGAGCCACTGGTGCCCCTGGAGTCCCCGGATATGGAAAGCCAGGTGCAAATGGAGAGAAGGGAGAGAGGGGAGCTACAGGTAGCCCAGGTGCTACAGGCACAAAGGGTGAGCAAGGTCCAACAGGATATACCGGTGCTACTGGCCCAACTGGCCCCACTGGTCCTGCTGGAACTCAGGGTGCAACAGGATTCCCTGGTGAGCCTGGTGCTGTTGGCTCTAAAGGTGACACAGGTGCAACTGGAGCTCAAGGACCTAAGGGAAACAAGGGAGATCAGGGAGCACAGGGTTTCTCAGGCAAGCAGGGTTATCCTGGCGCAGCTGGTCCTCCTGGGCCCAGAGGAGCAACTGGGCCCACAGGTGACAAAGGTCATACAGGCGCCCCAGGTACCCCAGGTGCCCCAGGTATTCCAGGCCCTGCTGGACCCAAAGGTCATCCTGGCCGTGCAGGTGAGCCAGGTGCTTCTGGTTCTGATGGCGCTCCAGGTCCCAGAGGACCTGCTGGGTCTCAAGGTCCCGCAGGTGCTCCCGGCCTTAAGGGACACCCAGGTCTCCCTGGTCCTTCCGGCCCTGCTGGTTTGGCTGCTAAGGGTATCACTGGACCTCAGGGTCCCCCTGGTGCGCCCGGTCAGGATGGTGCTGATGGACCGATGGGCCCAGCTGGTCCCCCTGGTCCCCCTGGCCCTCCTGGTGAGGTTGTGTTTGAGAAAGGCATGGGAATGGGTGAGGTTATGGTCAAGTCCCCCATGTCTGCTTTCACTGCATCTCTGATCACCCCCTACCCTGCTGCTGGCAGCCCCATTAAGTTTGACCAGATAGTGTACAATGCTGAGAATCACTACGACCCTGAATCTGGCATTTTCACTTGCCAGGTTCCTGGAGTTTACTATTTCTCCTACAGCATCCATGTTAATGGAGCTCATGCCCTGGTGGCTCTGTACAAGAACGGCCAGCCTGTGATGTTCAGTTATGATGAGTATAGCAAGGGCTTCTTGGACCAGATGTCCGGTAGTGCTGTCCTCTTGCTCGATGAGCAGGACACAGTCTACGTCCAGATCCCCGACGATGAGGCCAATGGTGTCTTTGCCGCTGAGAATGTCCACTGCTCTTTCTCTGGGTTCCTCATTGCTTCAACGTGATCAATGATACAGTAGTTCCCAAAAGCCAACCAACTAAATTTGCAATCTATTTCTCAAACTAAAGTAAACTCCCTGTTAATTTTTTCCTCAACCAAGCAGACAGGTAGTTCACCCTTTTTTTTGAAGAATAGTAGCATCTCGACTTGAAAACTACAAGAAATAGGTGCTAAGAAGAAGGAAAACTAATTTATGAAAACAGGTGATCAGGGATGGGGGAAGCAATCCACCAGTGAGCTTTTGTAATGGAGACAGACAGCATGTGAAATTGAGATGTTATAACTGTGTTGTGTCCTGACTTTTTCTTTTTCCACTCTATTCCTTTAATACTGAGTTCAACTGGTGATTCTTAATTTAGTGTTTGTCTGTTTTTTTTTTGTTTTTTTTGTACCTGCTTGTTTTTGTCTGGGTGACCAATAATCTTATTAATTAAAAGTACACAAACACTTTCTATGCAACATGTTGTAACTGTTATCCTTGTATGTGACTTGAATATTGTGAAATGGTAATGGTCAAATTGACCGTTATGATGAAATAAGTCACTAGAATACTGACATGCAAACACAAACTACCAGCAACATTGTTATATCCCTGAACATGCATTATGTCATGTAAAGCATTATGACCAAAATAAAAGATGTCTAAACAAATGTTTTGTCTCAGAAGAACTTCTTTTTTAAATGAACGCAAATAGATGTGAACATTTTACTAAATATCCTATAGACAAATTACAGTTTGTACTTGAAGTTGCATATAAAATAATACAAAGAGTATTGGATCTTAATTAATCAATTACACACTAAATATTCTGTCAGAAAAGTCACTCCTGACTGTGTATTTCATGTAAGTATTTGGGGTTGTCTGGTTTCCTTGTGTAATAGTGATTGTACAACCTCAACCCTGTGATGCCCAATCAAGTTCTAGGTATTGAAATCACACAGAGGACAATATTTTTGACGTTGGCAATCAGGAGAAACAAAAACAATCACTGTAACTAACACAAATAAAAAACTGTAGATTTGTTCCAAGAAAACTCAATACACCTCTATCCAAAAAGTTAGTTGTGCCATCTCCAATGCATTTCCTGTCTGTTATGAGACATCAGGAGGCCAAATCACACTCATTTACACATCGGGCTGCCTTAATGACTGGCAGCTCTGCCTACATACACCATGGATGTATTATAAGAATATACACATACAAGGCCCTCCTGCTTGTATCAGGTTTTGGTTATCTATTCGCTGATCAAGCTGCCTTTATCCTAACATCACTTCCTGTCAATTTCCCTGTCAATAATTACATAAAATATGTCTAAATGCAATCAAAACTATACATTCATGCTCAATATACCCTGGGCACATGCCTTACAATACTTTCAAAATGTGCAAATGAGAATATACACAATTTGTTTTACATTTACGCTGTTATATCATTAATTCGACTTTGTTCCACGTGTAGTATATGTTACAGCAAAGTAACACATTTTGGGTGGCTATAGATTTGACAGGATATGGATGTACATCAGCAATGGTGCTGGGTTACATCCATGGATGTATTATACTATAATAATAATTATAGGACCCATATGTTATAGAACCCATTGACTATTACTGCTAGTGCATTTGGAGATCTATAGAAATTCTCTATTTGGTCGACATACCCACTCTACTGCATTCTGGTAGTCAAAATGGCGACGAACAACATCCAATTTCATTCTGAAAAATGTATATATAACCGTTTAAGTTTTGATTTATCATTTTTAATTTATAGTACTAATGTTCCAAGAAGACACAGCAGTTCAAGGCAGTGTTACCGAGATTCTGAAAGGCCTTTGATCTTAAGGGAGCACTTGTTGGAAAGAGGAAGCTTTCAACTTCCAGGCAAAAAAAGTAAGCTGCTATAAAGCAAGTTGTTGTGGTTGTTGTTGTTGTTGTGTATGTTGTTTTACATAAGGCCTACAATTGCAAGAGAGGCCTCCTTGAAATGCAGCAGATGCTCGGCTCCCGTATGGAAAAAAGATAAGTCTCTACACTGCATATATATATATATATATACAACATGACATATAGAATAATGCCCCTTTGGGCTGGTAGGGATTGATCAAGAACATTGAATTAATACTTGATAACACTGTGATGTAGTTGTAAGATCCAATTTTTTTTATCAATGTATATGTCAAGAATTATAACCTCCTGTAGGCACCTATAAGTGGATGTCGGTATAGTGAAACCCAGTTGTAACAATATAATATCTTCACAGAAGAGTTATAATTCTGACAAATACTGTACAGTTATTAACACTAAAACTACATTATGTAGTGTGCTATAAACCACATATTAAATGTGTGTATGCTGCTAATATGAGTAGTATGTATGAATTTCTCCCCACATGATGGCCACTGGTTGCCTGCTTAGGAGCCAAAGTTTACAAATGCTACTCTACCGTGCAAGTCTGAATATGGGTGTGCTGAAAATAGTTAGCATGTGGGATAGTGGACAGGGATGGTACTGTGGCAGGGCAGCGGCTGTTTGATCTTCCCTGGGAGAGAGAGCGAGGCGGTGGTTAGGTGAGGGGCCCCGAGGGACAGAAGAGAGAGGAAGCTAGTTGAAGGAAACCGCCGGGGATTGCCATCTGATGGGACCGCCATTCACAGACGGGTTGCGGTTGGTGCACGAGGTGGGACAGACAGGAACACAGATGGAGCACTGCCTCTGGTTGACTCCACAAGCCACACTCCAAAATTATCTGTAGCACTCAAAGATATATTTTAGTTTTTTAGCAGGCTCACCTGTCTGTATTTATTTGTAGCCTATGTATCTAAACTCATGTGTATCCATTTGTCTAGGAAGAAGCTAACAAAGGAAAGAACAACCTGAAGACACTTTGAGGAAGATGGAGAGTGGTGTGTGGCACTTTGGGATACTGCATGTGAGGCACACTGGGGGCCAAAACGGGCAGCAAATCCAGACCAATATGGACACACAGACCAGGAAGCAGAAATAGAAATATTATTTATAAAACACACCCTTCTTGCGGTTGCCAAAGCTGCAGTACATTGGGTTGAACTGGGTGCTAAGGAAATAGAGGGTTTGAAAATGAGCATGGGTGCAGATGTGGGTGACTAAAAACACCCTGGAGAAGCTTTCAGCAATTGTCTACTCTTAAAAAGATTCTGGTGTTTTTATGGGCTTTGGTAGCTTTGGAATCCCAGCATGTCGATGGTTAGCGCGGGCATCAGTTAGGTATGTGCTGCAGTTGTTTGCTGTAGATACTTAAACTCTAGATACTGAATTTTGTTTGTTTTAAACACTATGATTTATGGTGCAAAGCCAGCGGATAAAAACTTACCCCAAATCCCATCACATAATTATGTTGTTGCTGTTCCTCAAAAAAATCAGTCATTTCCTAAAAATACTGCAGGGCAGTGAGCACATCTCAATTTCTCTCTTTGCCAGTTAGGCTGGATTAGAGAAAGAAAGATGCATGTTATGATCACATACCGACTGCGGTGTCATTGCTTCTGCTTCGATTCAATGACTTAACTTGATTGGAATGAGATTTGTTTTTGTCTAAATGTATTTTCTCTACAAAAAGTTGCCTTTCTCCACGTTAAGAGGATGTGTAGAATGTTATCTTCTGCTGTGATTAATATGACAACATGCTGAAGAATTTAACTGTGCTCCAATTGATTGTTTTTCCTCCAAAGGTGAGCTGTTGTGCCATCTTAATTCTAAGTATTATGAGATCCCCAATAGATTTAAAAAAAAAAATGCTATAGTGAGTGAAACTTCACCACTCATTTGTCCTATAGTGCACCACATGAGGGTGCTGTAAAGCAAAGACTCGATGTGTGCATTATTTCCTCCAGTAGCGGATCTAAGTCGCACAACCTGGGTTAACAGATTGGTATTTAATGCTAAACATTATAAATAAATGAGGTCAGTGTGCCACTTCATACCTTTATCCTTCATCAGTGAAGTTTGTAGGCAATGTTACATTCCACATTGAATAAGGTGAAGCCTCATTTATACAAAAAAAAGAAAAAAAAAAAAAAGACCCCATTTATGGATTGCACCCAAAACCCTGAATGTGTGTGCTTTCTTGTGAGGATTTCAAGTAGTCATCACAGCTTGATGCAAAATTTGCTTAAAACATCTCCCAATTTTATTCAATCTTACAAATGGTGAAAAACAAGAAAAACTTCATTTACAATGGGTAATCTGTTAAAAACTTCAGTCATTTAGGTACATCTCAGTCATAAAACCAGTAATATCAAAGTCTATACAACGTGCATTACTACAGAGTTTTGAAATGGTGGAATCTAATGGGAAGTGATGAGCACCTAGCGTTTTGACAGTTAACTAAATCTACTTCATTCAGGAATGGTTGTGTCCACAGGAGCGTCGAGTTTAAGAGTTGTAAACAACTGTGCACTGCAAAGACAACATTTAAGACTTGGTTCAGGACTTTCCCTTTAAATATCACAATGTGTCATATCTTGCAGACACAGCTTTAGCTGCTACATCCAATTGCCCAGCACCAAATACTTTGATAAAATATGTCAAATTCAGCAATGTGTCAACACAGTCATGGTTTCATGTAGAAAAAAAAACATTCACACTCACATTCACACTTTCACACTCACCCAACGTCACACATGCAAGCACCAATGAGCAGTGAGGAAGTGGCACACTCTCCAGTACACCTCCTGCCCATCACTGCCAAGGACCTTGCAGTCATTATGGATGAGATGGTTGCAGAACAGTAAACAAACACAAAAAAAAATAAAATAAAAGAACAAAACAAATCCCTGGTTTTAGACAAGTCCTCGCATTCCTTCAGACGGGCTCCGTCGCCTCCTTCATTCCGGTGTCTGGTTCAGCAGGATTACTCAGCTGTTGCCTCTGGACTGGCTGCCGTCTCTGGTTCAGTAGGTGAAGCTTCAGCGGGTTTCTCCTCTGCTCCTTCTGCCACTGCTGCTGGTTCTTCTGCCTTCACCTCTTCCTCAGCCTTTGGCTCCTCAGCTTCAGCCTCCTTGGCTCCCTCCTCAGCAGCCTCAGCTGGTTTGGCCTCCTCAGCGGCTGCTTCCTCTGATGCCACCTTCTCTCCCTCGGCTGGTTCTGCAGCTGCTCCTTCTTCCTCCTCTACTGCCTCCTCAGACTCTTTCTTGGTCTTCTTAAACGAGAAGCCGCTGAGCTTAAAGGAGGGTTTCTTGAAGGAGAAACGCTTCTTCTTCTGCTTGCCGTCCTCACTGCTGGATGGAGTGCCTTCCTCCGGCTTGGCAGAAGCCTCTCCGTTTGTGGCGGCGGGCTCCTTCTCGCCAGTGGCCTCAACAACCTCTACTTTCTCGCCTTCTTCTTTTGGCGCCTCCTCAGTGGGAGTGCTGCCGTTGGCCTGAACATCAGCTTTGTTGGCCTCCTCTGCAGCTGGAGAGGCATCCCCATTGGTCTTGGCGTGGCCATTCTCCTGAAAATAAATAAAAATACAAAAATTCTTGAACATGCAAATCCCCATGGCATTTAAGTGAAAAGCAGTTAAGACTTTGTTGATCTGTAATCATGCATCTGCAGCTGACACTAGACAACATATGAACATGTGTGTGCAAAGACTACCTCCTGCAAAATCTGGCGTGCTGTGGAATTTAATCAAATGCAATGACTGGTAGTAACCAGTAGGAAAATTGCCCTAAAACTGCAGCAACATCTGTTACTAGGAGAGTGACGACAGATATGTGGCTTTCATGGTAGGCTATAGCATGTTAGACTGCAGTACCGCTGGGATCCGCTAGGTGCCATTCAGTGTGGAGCCAATGGACACAACATAGGAATTTGGGGATTTTTCCCCTTCTTTTGATTACCCGTGTAGTCAAACAATAAGTTTTATTTTTATTTTAATACACTGCCCTCATCACACCCTGCTTTTTTAAAAGCAGGGGTTGATTTTGTGGGTTGCGTTTGAACAAAAACGTGGCTCCTTTCTTGAAATCTGGCAACAAAGGCGTGGTATCTTTTTTTTAAAATGGCCATGCCACAGTGAGAGCGACCACAAAACCCCCCCGCTATACACATTTCAACCAAATGAATTAAAAACAGCCGCAATTTTAAAAAGGAAGCTAAAGCCTCAAAGTAATGTATATAATAAATCAAAAATGCCAAATGTTAAATTAATTGTTAAATATTATTTAACAAACTGAACATGAAGCAGATTAGTTGTGCAGCCTGATATTATATATTCAAAAGATTAAAATACGCCTGTATCAAATTAAAGCATTTAAAAAATAAAATGCATCCTTTATAAACAATGTTGCATAGTAAAAAAAGAAGATACAACTGTAACAATGCACTGAAAATGGATACATGTGGCCACTTTCCCTGAATGCCGGTGAGCGTGGGGATGCGCTACAGGGAACATGGAGCACGCCATTGACGCAACACATTGCTAAAACGAGACAAATTCCGCTTGAGCAATTAAGACTTACAACAACTAAAATGGAATTTACCTGTCCGTTTGTCTTTGCTGCAACAGCTGCACCTTCTGCTGGCTTTTCTACCGCAGCTTCCTCTTTTCCAGCGGTTTTGGAAATTTGTGCTCCCATGCTTTTGATGCAACAAAGAAACCCAACCGATCAAATGAATGAACAAAGACCGCAAGCGTCTTTCCCAAAAATTCAAGTCAAGCGCCGACACCTCCTTTTCCAACCGAAGCCGATGAATCAGGCCGAAACCGAAATGACCGCAAAGGGACGTGTGAGACCTTGCAAAACTGTGGCAAAGATGCAAAAGAAACGCGAATTCTTTCAATTTTTTTCTCGAGCGGAGTTTGTAAACGGAGAAATTGGCCCAGCCGCAAATGAGATGCGGAGTACAACGCCCAAGTCCACCGATGAATGGGCAATGAGGCTATGACGACACAGCCAACCCATCTCCACCAATCACAAGTCCGAAATCCAACGAGTGGAGGGCGGGGGGCAGGGGGATGGGGGGATCATGGAGTGGGGGCCATGGACAACAATAGCAGAGACACAACAACATGGCCAATAACTTGTTTTATATCCATTTTAGAGTGCAGAAACGTGATTTTATTTGACTGAAACAACGACTGAGATTGTATAGAGCTTTATAGTGTATAGCAGATTTAACTAGACGCTGATTCCAAGGAGGGAATGTCCCAGAAATATTTGATAATCCCATACTAAAATAAACAAAAAGGGCCAAGATTTGTTTTAACAGGACAGATCGACGTTCAATTTAGAAATATCAATTGTCTCCACTGGCAAATATTTTCAAATATCTTTCTTCTCTTAATACAGCTCATCTACAAGAGCTTTTTTTTAAAGGCCTACTTATACAATAATGTACAGTATAATATGCAATAATATAGCCTACAACATTATTATGTATATTATTATTAATTTTATAATAATATAAAAATTAATTATTATTAATTATTATTTTGTGTAGATTGTAAAACATTGCTCATATTTTTTTACGTAATTTAGTTATTTCTGGATATACAAAGCTGCAACAAATATGGCCTTATACGGGCTTTTAAATTGATATGCAAGTGCCAAAACAACAGCATGTTTTGGACAGCTGAGCTGAGAAAGCACTGCCCAGCTGGTCTCGTGTTCTATCGCCCTCCTGACATATGCCTCACTCAGTAAACAGACTCCTGTAACTATAAGCTCACAACGGTATCCACAACTTCCCTCATCCTTCTTCTTGCATAATAGGGTCTTGTCTGCTTGCTGCAGCTGGAGCATCCCAGTGACCCAGATATAATGAGAGTTTATGGCCCTCTCTGCTCCAGCAGCATGCAGTGCTCTGACTCCACCACCAGCCACAAGTCTCCTTTCTCTGCCATTCCTGCATGACCCACATCTCCATGGTTACCAGTCCAAAATGGCTCCAAGGAAAAGGCTGCACGTCGATGGCTTTAGCAATCATGACTCCTGGTTATGGAGAAGTAGGGTGAGAGTGAGTTCAAAACAGAGCAGACACCAGTTTGAGGATTAGGGTGACTTCTTTCACCCACCCTCCCTTCATCAGGCTAACTGGGCCACGCTCATTGTTGTGATATTCTGATTACATGCAAAGCTGTAATTATTATGGTGAGTTTTCATGAATATGTAAACCAGGGGACAAAGCCAGAAGAGCATGAAGTGGTCTTAACAGCACCATGCAGCCCAGACATTCAGACATAATAACTTCACCTGTCAGGAAGATACTGTGTCACGTCTGTGTGTGTGTGTGTGTGTGTGTGTGTGTGTGTGTGTGTGTGTGTGTGTGTGTGTGTGTGTGTGTGTGTGTGTGTGTGTGTGTGTGTGTGTGTGGGTGTGTGTGTGTGTGTTTGTTTGTTTGTGTTTGTGTCTCAGCAAGATGAAAAAGGCACAAATCAACATAAAATCTTAAACAAAGGTTTCCATTAAACTGTATATCATGTCGAATTTAACCCTTTAAATAATCCCATCCAGGAAAAAAAAACATTGGAGCAATGGAAAAGTTCTTTTGGGTACTAACAACAAAAATCAATTATTGATTTTTTATTTCACCACACCTTTTTAATTGTGAGCATCTACCAAACAGTTGAGATGTCCACTTACATATACAGCCTAACTTTGTTATAAAATGGTTAACATCTCCATTTACAAGAGATATTTTTTATTACACATCTCTTTTTATGGGCAACAGCCATGTCTAAAACCCATAAATAAAAGATTTTACATTTGACAAAAACATTAATAATTTTTTTCTTATCATTTACAATGAGATTTTTAGTAAAGACTTTGGAACTGTATTAGAAGCACCACCCAAGATACAGAACAATTCAATTTCCCTCATATATTTCACGTTACACAAAAAAAAGACCAAACTGTTTAAAAAGCTGAATGGTCTTGAGCTGGAACAGTCAAATGCTAGATACTATGTGTTTTATGCTCTGTTTTGCTGGTTTTATTTTTTTTATGCTAGCTCTGTAAAGCACTTTGGTCTGTCTAGCGGCTGTTTAAATGTGCTATATAAATAAATGAACTTGAACTTGAACTTAAGTCGATTGACAGAAAATGAATAACCAACAAGTTTGTCGTCAAGTAAAAGTGAAAACGTATACTTGTTTCGTTTTTTTTTCATGTTTTATATCAATGAATATTGTGTTTTGTACATGAACTTGTACTCTAGGAAACTGTGACGGACATGTTTTAACTATTTTCTGACATTTTATTTTCAGTCAATACATAAACCTGGAGTACATGTTTGGTTTCTTAAAGCCTTAACAGTGTTCCAAAAGTTGCAAACCTGGAGGACTGTTAAATTAATGGAGTTCAGAGGTCAGCATTGTGATTTTTTTTAAATCGCTGTTCATCCTTGTAAAGTATTCAAAAGTGATATTCTAATCTGGGTGAGGATTGTTTGGCATAATTGTTGCAATACATGTTGCATTTTGCACCCAACATGTTCTCTCAGTGGCTGAATGTTGCTGATGTTTTCATTAATACACAAAGAGACACTGTTTTGTTGCTTGGGAAGATTCCAGTGAGAAAAGTGTATCACCTGAATATTACCTGAAATAACAAGCTACCAAGTGATGTTTTTGCCTGTTGATTGTTAGGGTGGGACTTTTACTACTAGCCTACTCTGCTGTGCTATTATGCATTTGTCATGGAGGGCCAGTTGTGTGTTTTAGATTTTAGTTGGAGTAAAAACAAATCCACACAGACTTGTTGAATACAACAGGATAAACCAAAAAATGAGACCCATAGATTCATGAATTTATTTTGGTTAAAAAAAATAATTAAGTATTATATATATATATATATATATATATATATATATATATATATATATATATATATATATATATATATATATATATATATATATATATATATATTATAATGGGTATAATGGGTTTCTATAAGATGTATGAGATTCTGTGTACACTCTGTTTTTATTCACATGAAATGAAATACTTAAAATGAGAGTGTAAAGAGAGCTCTCGTCACTCGAACAAAAACAGAATATTTGCCAATCATGCTCTGTTTTTACTTTTCCCATAAACGAGGAGGTGTCCCACTATGCATTGTAATTGGAGGAAAGTGGTGTCAATCACAGCTCAGCATCAGCTGCACGCAATCACAGCTGCGTCAAGACGTCAAGAGATAAACCGGAGGAAAAAAAACGTATTTGCAGGTCAAAATAAAAGCACGAAGGTTAGTCATTTAGAATTCAGGTATTGGGCGTGCTCAATAAAATCTTACCGATACAGTATAAGTAGAATTACTATCTAATGCATTCAGTTTTGCTCAATAAAAAAAACCTCTTTATTCCTGTTTTCACCTTGAAATGACATGAGAAAAACGGTTTTACTGTGACAGGATTAACAGGGAGCTGTGTACATTATTGTTGTGAACTTGACTGGCCGCCATCGTCATCATCTGTACGCACGGCGGCCACAGCAGCAGCTCCTGAACGCCAGGGTATCCCAGCGCTGCTCTCTCTCTCTCTCTCACTGCGAAGAGAAAACACTCACAGAGCGTACAACAACATCGGCGATTTCCCGCACGAAAGTCCCTCTGGAAACTCCGATGGATTAATCTGATTTTCTGCGGTAAGCACGCTTTTTTTTTTTTCTTCTTCTTCCCGTGTTGAATTTCAATCGCTGCACCCGCCTCGTCCCTTATTTTGCGCTGTGGACGGCGAGATGAATTCATCTCGGGGAAGAGAGAGCAGAGGAGATGAATAACACATTGTGGCTCGCTGCAATCAAGCCAGTATTCCCTCCAGTCTTTCTGCAGATGTGGGTGCGTGTAGGCTATTTGACGGGTTACTTTGCCCTTAGAGGGGGTTAAAGCAGAGAGGGTGGTAGTGGTGTCGTGTTGTGGATGATGGTTTGCAGTGCTGTGATTGTGGAGAGGGGGCTCTTGTGTTGTTGCAGCAGCAGCAGCAGCAGCAGCAGCAGCAGCAGGGATGGATGCGCTGCAGAGCAGAGCTGACCACTGAGGCCATTCACACACAAACGCCACAATGGCCTGCAGACAGCCTCGTATTGAGTCACCCCAAAATAATTGTCATATGATTTCAGCTAATTGCATTACCACGCTGTTAAATATCCAATTAGAGCTGTCCTAATCGGGTTATCTGATGTCTCTGGAGGTGAAGCCATTCATCTTGCTGGCAAACACCGGGGATGATATGGGCTACAGTGTGTGTAGCTGACAGCTAGAGCCTCGGTTTTATCCATGTGCAATAAGTTAAGCAGCAGTTGTGTGTTGGTTTGCACCCTGGAGCTCTGAGTATTCAGCCCTTCCCTGGTCCATGAATGACTACATATCTGGCGTGCGTGATGTGTATGCATTTTGAATGAAAGGAGTTGCACATTATGGTTCATGGACCATGTAGATTCCCCCTCAGGCCCTCTCTGCCCATACAGTTTAGCATATTAAACACACTGGCACATAAGCTGATCCTTGTGACTTTAGGATTTTAGTGTGTAATCACAAAGGTGAAATATTTAGTCCGGTAAGGGGTTAATTGATTACTTTGGTGAAAGCTACATGTGTTTATTTACAACATATTAATAGTTGTTTGATTGTCAACAAATGTCACACATGCAGCCACAGTAGGGCTGCATCGAATGATTTTTTTTTTTCATTTAGAGCTGCAACGATTAGTTGATTAATCAATAAGTTGATCAACACAAAATAAGTGGGCAGCTGTTTTGATAATTTGAGAAATCATTTAAGTCATTTTGAAACAAAATTGCTAAACATTTTATTGTTTCTGAATGTCTTTAGGTCATGGACTGTTGATCAGACAAAACAACTCATTTGAAGAGAAGAGAAGACATCACCTTGGGCTCTAGAAAGTTTTGATGTGCATGTTTTATTTTATGATATTTTACAGACGAATCGATAATCACATAATCGTTTGGTTCCAAATATCCATCCTGGTGTCCCAGAGTCCTAGCTGACATAATGAAATGTCTTGTTTTGTGTGAGCGACAATCCAAAACCCAAATATATTCCGTTTATAATGATATAAAAGAAAGACAAGCAACAACTCCTCACATTGGAGAGACTGACACCAGAAAATTGTTTCGCATTTTTTTACTAAAAATAACTTTTTTAAATAGTTGCCAGTTAACTTTTTGTTGATACTAATTATCAACTAATCCTTGCTTCTCTACATACAGCAGTCATACACCTTGGGCTCGTGCCCAAGTATTATCAACTCAAGTGTTATTCAGTTCCACCAGAAAACCGGCAACCTCCATTGGTGTAGACCCACCATATCATTATTTCCACTTGATTCTTGCATCGACCGTTGCCCTCCACTGGCACGAGATCTGGAAAGAACCGTTAAAACTGACAGGCAGAAGCAGCGAGAATCTGCTTCTGTTTGTAGAAGAAGAAGAAAAAAGAGAGAAAAAGTTCCTGGTTTTGTAATTTGCCCTTTTCTCCAATTTGGAAAATATTCATCTACTAGGCACAAATGTCACTGACTGAATGGGCATTTACAATGGGCTCAGTGATTTAACAACGTGACTCAACATACTCAACTGTGAACATTGTGACACCAAAACACAGTTACGGTTTAAACCCACACGTACATAGTGTATGAAGCTCAGCTGTGGGTTTTTATAACCAGCTCTTTTCATTCAGTACGAGAAGAATGCTTTGAAAGCCTTAACACTGCATTTTATTGTGCTGTTAATCTTGTTGCAGAGTAAAATGTGTCCATTGTCTTGTTGTTGATACACTGAATGAACTCAGTTGTTCAACACAAGCAAATGTTGTAACTATTCAGAGAATGGCAGCCATAAGGGGGAGATTGTCAATGTTGTACCAAATCCAGCAAACACAGGAGTGAGTTTCATAAGTATTCAAATGGCACACAACATAAAATGATCCTCTTTTACATCATTTCTTTGTTGAATGAACAGAAAGTTGTGTTTCGGAGTTGAATAATGCAGTAGCGAGTTTGGCTTCAGTAGGGTATGTGAGGTTTGACCTTTTTGTGCCACGTCAATGATCGGAATGTAAAGGGACCAAACACTTCAAATGAAACAGAATTTCTTGTTAAAGGCTGTGTTGAATTGATTGTATTCAGCCTGGAGAGATTTGAAAGTTCATCAGGGTTAAATTAATGAAGGCTTTCTCTGATGTAATGCCCAGTTGAGCAGCGTTTGTAAGTCAAATGTCAAAGGTTTAAAGAATGACTATCTTTCCGACCAAGTAGTTACAGGAATGTAGTTAATGGAACAGTCCACTTCTAAACAGTTGTACTAACTACTCTCCCCCAAAACCGGTTTTGCCATTTGCATTCACACTGGCCAAGTGGCCATAGGAACCAGCCTTTTGTTATTATAACACAGCCATCTAACCACCACTATATGCGGAAAAGGGAAAAGACCCTGCCCTGAAGTAGGAGCTGAAAGAGTTACAGGAACTGTGGCCAGAGGAACTTAATAATCCCCAATTGGTCCAGTTGGAAAACACGAGAAAAAAAGGGTTCTAGGAACTGCAAAAATCCCTGCGGTCGGAAAGCGGCTTAATATAGAAAAGAGCCGTTATCTTGAACCATTTTTCAAGCAAACTAAACAAACAACAAAAAGATTAATTGATAAATCTTGACACCGGGTGATTTGATTTCTAAAGACTTTATTGATCACCAGAGGGAACACTCATTTTACAGCAGATCAAGAACTATTTCAAATGATAAATTGGTTATCAAATTGTTACTTAGTTCTCTGTTGATAATTGATTTATCAAGTGACCATTTCAGCTCCATAATGAATCAACACCAGTGCTCTTTATTATTTCAGTCCACACGTATCGGTTTTTCAGGCAGCACATATGTCTTTTTCTCAGGCCTGACTGTCTCTGTGTAATCCATCAGTCCCGCTGTGCGACCCTGACATGTCTGTCCTTAATTTAGTGTATTGATCTTGCAGCTTGTTATGTTCTTTGCATGATCAACATTTTTTTCTTTGTCAGTTTTCCTTAATGGAGCCCATTAAACAGATTGTGAAAGAAAAAGAAGAGAACACAATGCTATAACGTAGTCACCTGAGAAGTCTACTTTAAACCTCGACAATTGAATCAACCAACCTTTTAGAAGTGTTATTGCTACCTTTTTCTGTCACTCTTGACAACCACATTACTATGTAAAACATAGTTAGCTTAGGGTCAAAAGTGGTGGAACAGAATTCCATTATAGGCCTACTGTATATAGTTTTATAATGTGTGGCCCTGAGTTTTGGATTCTGGCCAAACTCACAAGTTTCCTTACCTTGCTCGGCAGCTTGATTCTCATAATATCACACGAGAAAACGTTAACAAACAAGTAATTACAGGAACGTAGTTAATGGAACAGTCCACTTCTAAACAGTTCTACTAACTACTCTCCCCCAAAACCGGTTTGCCATTTGCATTCACACTGGCCAAGTGGCCATAGAAACTGACCTTTTGTTATTATAACACAGCCATCTAACCACCATTATATGCGGAAAAGGGAAAAGACCCTGCCCTGAAGTAGGAGCTGAAAGAGTTGCAGGAACTGCGGCCAGAGGAACTTAATTGGTCCAGTCGGAACACAAGAAAAAAGGGGTTCTAGGAACGTTATGTTCTAGGAACTGCAAAAATCCCTCCCGTTGGAAAGCGGCTAATGTCTCATGTTTTTTTTTGCCATGCAGCAAAGAGAATCATTTGTATCTCATATTGTTTCATTCAAAATAAGTAAATGTAAGAAATACAACAGCAGCACTACCAAAACCAACATATAGGAAAGTCTCTTAATAGTCTGTTGGTCCACCACAAGCCTCGAGAACAGCTTCAGTCCCTGAAACTCTACTGAAAGGGTGAACACCTTTATTCCGTAACATATTCCCTCATTTGGTGTTTTAATGATCGTGGTGGGTCAGTAGTAGAAGTAGTAAAGTCACAGTTTAATCGACATCCAACAGGGCACATGTTTGATTGATCAGTTCCTGTTGGTATACAATGGTACAATAAAAAACCAGCATACTGTAATGAATACATTAATGTAAAAGCAATGTATACAATTAGTATGGAGCATATTATAGTGACACAACAGATTAGTTTGAAATGACACTTTCTTTTGAAACCGGCTCTCTGGGGTCCTGGCGCGGTCCAGCATGTTTTTGCGGTGGCTAACCTAACAGCAGGACCAACAGTACTGGAACAGCAGAGTCCTAAAGACAAACACAGAGAATATTACAAGACTATTCATCTAGAAAAGGCCTCAGTTATGTACATTGAAATTATTATTTTTTAAATCTTCTTTTTAGAATATGATATCCAGAAATAAACATTTTCCTCCAGAAAGAGTAAACACATACATGACCCAGGGATTACAGACAAATGTACAAACCTCCACCATTGTGGAAGTTCAAACGCCATTAGTAATATTTTGTTTTGTTCAGGTCATAATGATGAAGAGAAAAGGAACATTATTATTAATATACATTTTCTAGCCTTATTTAAGCCTCTGTGAACATTGTTGGTTGTACTGATGTAGATGTTCTTCTGTTTCACTGCATCACCTGTACTTGTACTGGTGCTCGTAAATAGCTAGGGGCTTTGTTTTTCTTTTCAGCCACAAGTGTAACATTGGCACTTGGACTCTCCAATGCAGGCAGAGATTCTTAAACATCCTGTTGTGGATGACCTTGAGGCTCAATAGTTCACCATTTGTGAAGCTGAAAAACATCTTTCAATTTATGTACAAAGACAATTTCTGTGTTTAAAAAAAAAAAAAAAAAAGTGCTGAAATATATTTAAGACCTTGTCAGTTCATTGTCGTTTTCCAGTTTCTCTTTCATGTCAACAGCAGATTATATGGCACAGTGTTTAAACTGTGCCATATAAACTGATCTTTTAAATGCAGGGCTGTTACTATTCCATTCTCTTCATCCATAATGATGACCATCATTATGTTCCAGTGAATTCAATTTATCAATCATTTATCAGTAACACTAGCTTCTTTTAGGGCAAAATATTAAGGAAATTAGGTTGTGTAATAAATCTAAACATTTCATTTTGCAGAGATTCTAGTTCTAGGAATTGTATGGATTTTTCTCTATAGTCAGTACGACAGTGAAGTGTAAAAAGATGTGGAATAAAATAAAGGTTTAACCATTCTCTCGAATCATGTATTAAGAAAAGCCCTCGGTCAGTGATCCAAAATCAGCACAATGTATAGATTGACAAAGAGTGGTCCAACACTGATTTACAATGACAGTTTAAACTGTGACACCAACATAAACATCTCATGTAATTTTGCCTCTACTCACTTTCTTGTTCTTCAACACAGGGTGCTTTCATCATTAAAGGCTGGATACAACTCCTCATCCCCATGCACGCCATCGTCGTAACATCTGGACGTCATTTCACCAAAAATAAGCCACATAAAGAGATCAAGTAATGATTAACAACATCATCTTTATAAAAATACAATCAAAAAATATATAATTGTTGAAGTTAAAAAAGTACACAACTCTGTTATTCTTAAATGCCTACCAAGATCACAGAGACAAGCCTCACATCACTTTTCTTGGCTTTCCTCCATGTAGCCGGGTGACCGTTGTCGAAGACTACGTGTGTGACTCGTTTATTGAATGTTTTTGATACCTGCAAGAGAAAAGGCATTTAGGTTTTGCAAAGTATACATATATTTATTGTCTGTGAATACAGTCAATGGTCATAGTGCAAATGTGTATATGTGTGCTGCAGTCTCATCTGAACTCTCTTTTGTCTGATGATCACACATCAACATAGACAATGACCTCTGCAGACACAGTGAACAGAGTCATGTATTTACTAATTTAGCTAACTAACTTGGTTATTCTTAGCATTAGGCTGGTTAATACCTAAATACTTCTGAAATATGCTGACTTATTACACATATTTTCTACTATTAGCAGTACAACATCCTGAGTACAGATAACCTGTATTTTAATAGTTGTCGTGCACTTACTTTATACTGCAGTGAGGTTTAAATTATGCAGTTTCCTGACTACAGTCAAGGCAAATAGATCAGCCTAGAAATGGCATGATTTGTTGCAAAAGGCTCCTCTCACATCAGATTGCTGAACTTTTGAGTGTGACACTTGGTTTTTGTAAGCACTCTCCCCACAAGAATATATCCCACCAAACCTGTGCAATTATAAATAACATACATAGTGACCTGTTTGAGCCTCAGAGAGATCAATGACATAGCCTATATGTGGATATGATGCTGTTCAAATATTGTTTAAACTCATCCTCGTTTGTTGGTTTTATGCTGTAATGCTGACACCCACAATACTTTTCAGTCTGAGGCTGGGATAGGATTTACAGCAAGAGGAAGCTCTAGTATTAAATCTATTTTCCTTAGCTACAAAGTTACTAATAGCTTGAGTCTTATAATACATCCATGGCGTGCAGTCAGTGTGTGATGCAATGCATTCTGGGACAAGCGCAGTCATTGGCTGATTTGTAACAGACGTCACTTCCGACCCAGAAGCGATGGCAAAGGGAACACGATGCGGAAGGAAACACAATGCGGAAGCTAAGCGCTACTGTGTGCACCTAAATTTGGTATTGCAGCCCGCCAAAAAAACACAAAGAAGAAGCGAAGCGCTCCTTTTCCTTTCTCTCATTCGACCTGCAGCTCCTCTCATCAGCTACTCGACTCCTGCTTGTGAAAAGCTACACTAAAAATGTCGGAAGATGGTAAATTGTTCATCGGTGGACTGAGCTACGACACCAACGAGGACTCTCTGGCTGAGGCCTTCGGCAAATATGGCAACATCGAAAAAGTGGATGTGATCCTAGACCGAGAGACGGGGAGATCCCGCGGTTTTGGCTTTGTGACATTCGATAATTCAGAAGATGCCAAAGATGCAATGGAGGGCATGAACGGCAAGACTCTAGATGGTCGGACTATTCGCGTCGATGAAGCAGGAAAGGGCGGCGGGCGCTCCAGAGGAGGAGGCTTCGGATCGGGCCGAGGCGGACGAGGCGGTGGTGGATTCGGCGGCCGTGACCGAGGAGGCGGAGGATACGGTGGCGGAGGAGGATATGGAGACAGGAGCGACAGAAGCTACGGCGACAGAAGCTCCAGTAACGAGGGGAGATATGGCGGCGGCGGCCGTGGTGGCGGAGGCGGCTACAGGAGTCGCGGATCGTACTCAAGCGGAGGATATGGCGACCGCTCTGGAGGATACCGCGATCAGCACGACTAGTAAAAGCTCTCTGATTCAAGATCACCCATTGACTGGCTGATTTCAAAGATGTGCTCCCGAAGAAAAATGTCCGTGTTATTGCTGACCAATACGTTTTTTGTAGTTCTGTTGTAAGTCAAAGAATCTTCTCATCGAAAAATGTACTCATGAGTTTGTCATTTCTTAATAAACCATGTTACAAATTGCAGTTAAAGTCTCTACCTTGCTTGATTGGGCATCTTTATTTATTTATCAGTGGTCGTTTTTAACTAAAAGGCAGCTGTGTAATCTGATTACTAGGCTAATAAGACCAGAACAAGGGCTCCCCTCCACGTGGCTTTTCATTGAACAGCCACCATCGCTGTAGACCTTTTGTCCGGCAGGTTTAAGTGTTTCCTAAATTTGATGCCTTATTTACTATAAAGCTATATCATTTTTGGGGATATTTTTGCTAAATTTATTAACCATTAAAAACGTGGTCTAGCTGAGGCTCATTTTGTTCGAATTTCCCAAAAGAGTGAATCCCTTTCAGACTGGTGGATCTACACATCCGAAATGGCCGGCTGTTCATGAATTTGCAAATTGCAGCATTCTGTGTTCTGCTTAGCTGCATTTTTTTTTTTAAAGTGCTGTAAAACCGCAATGGTTTAGGTGCTCGAAATCTCAACCGGGAAAGTTTTGTGCTTTACTATAAATGGCCGAGTAGGCTCTCATAATGGCTTAGCTCTCTTGTTATATAATATAACTGACACGTGCGCCCGTAACGTTACCGCTTCAAAATAAAAGCAGTCGTTTGGGGAAATTAATTTCCAATTGAGCCCAGCAGCTGTGACTGGTGGTGTAGTATAATTAACCCTTTCACGTTGTGTTTGGATAATGTTGGCGGCTTTATTTAATTCTTCACTTCCTGATTGTGAGGCAATCTCGCACCAGACAGTTTTGGCCAGACACCAAAGTCTGATTTCAGACTGCATCTTGAGCTAATCAAGATGAATACTTTTAATATGATGGCTCTGTCTGGCTCGTGTGAAAGGCCATTCCTCCCACATTTCCACGTCTCTGCCTTTTTATTTTTATAATCATTTCTTTAATAGCGTGATGAGTTTACGCAGGCTGAGGTGGTCATGCGATTCGCAGGCCGTGCCACTGAAAGGAACAAGAAAGGAACACCCCCCCACCCCGGCTGCGATGCCATCATCAGATTTTTTGGGGGAGGGGAAGTTGTGCCGCAAACCAGGCGTGCAGCATTCTAGTATGTGTGTCCCTTTAACGCAACTAAAATCAGTAGGCCTATGTTGCAAAGCTTTGTATTGACATTTTGATATGATCCATAGTGTCGATATATGCATGTTATCTAAAACACAGAGTAGTCGTCCTTTGGATCTGGAACTCTTGCTCTTTATTATATAATTGAGAAAATGTGATAGCCATCTGCTGTCGAATGCGCTCATAAACTTGATGAATATAAAAATATATATATTTCAATAGATGGGGGATTTTTATCATCCGGCATCTTCAGTCACAGCACAGTGCACAAAGATATGATTCATGTGTGAATGTTTACTAAGCGAACGCTGCAATATATCAAAGGGAACGTATGTAGGCCTATGTGAACAATACACGATGGCTATGGATAGTTTCTGTGCAGCAGAATGGTTACAGATATGTTAAAGCTAATGTAGATCCCCGGTCTTTTTTACTTTAAGAGCAGGAAGAATTTCTTAACCCCCCAGCCCCACCCCCCAAGATTACAACAGGACGTGAGATCCCCACTCAGATCCCTCAGGAGTGGATGCGGCGCTATTTTTATTTCAATCACTGCAGTCAAAGGAAAGGGTCCACCAGAAAACATAGTTTACCTCTGTTGTCCCAGTCAATTCAGTTAATATTTCAGTTAATAACTAATTGCCTCTCGGGGACATTACAGTTTTTTAAGTCTAAGTCTAACTTTTCATTGAGCAAGAGACTGGTCTGGAAGGGAAATCTGTGGGTTATTTTTGAAAATATTTTGATATATTGATAAATAGTTTGACAGCTCATCATGTTGAGGTTATAATAATAACTTCACTTTCTCATTTCCTGGAGTGCATTTCCCCTTAAATGGAAATTGCCATGCAGTGTGGAGAAAATATAGGACTGGAGAAACTGAAAGTTATGTGCACAATAGGTGCATTCTGCATTTGGTAGGCATGTATTTTATACTTCCATGTACCTGTGAGCAGTTATTTGTTATTGCTGCAGCCACAAGCATCACGTCCACAGATAATAACAAAGCGTCAACTGACTTTCTGACATGTTACATTTTTATGAAAACAATTTTAATTTTCCACTCTTCTTAAATATTAGATGGTTTTAAAAAAGTGAAATAGTGATGCAAGATTTAAGTCTTTAACTACATACTGTACGTTGGCTGTACCCTGTTGCAGTGCACAGTGTGCAGCAAGTGACACATCTGTTTGCACTTTTATATTGTAGCCATTGGGGTTTCTGGCTAGTAAATGTAAAACAGGCCTGAAGGAATTCGGTCATATACTCTGTAGCTTTCCATGTAACCATTAACCTTTGGTATCATCGGGACATGCTTCTGATTCCAGCTAATTCATGGCTGCAAACTAGTTTCCCAAGAAAAGATAATTTTTAGATATTTTCTCTGTTTGCTACACTGTCACTTTTTTGGTCTATAAAAAATAGCAAAAAATGCTCATCACAAGTTCCCAGAGCCCATGGTGACTGTCTTATTTACACATTTGTTATATGAACTAAGGTAACTTTAATAACCTCTTGTGACAAGATCATGGCTGTACAACTACTAGCCTGATCAACAACTATCTGCAAGAACCTCTAGGCACTACTATCTTCTTTTCTATGACTACTATATGGGCAGTAGGTGCCCATACAGAAGCCTGATGTAAACACCTTGTGTACCTGTAAATACCTGATAGAAATGTCTTGTTTTGTCCGACCAATAGTCCAAAACCGAAAAATATTTAGTTCACTATCATAGAAAACTAAGAAAACCAGCCAATGTTCACATTTAAGAAGCTGGATCCAGAAAACAAAGAAAGTGTTGATTAAAACAATTGTGTTCTTATTAATTAAATTAATTCATTCATTCATTTCTATCAATTGACTGACTGTCTCTAAATAAAGTGATGAGACTTCAAAAATATCTTCTGACTGAAATGGTTACCACCAAAACATTCTTAACTCTCGGTGTGATGTTATTTTTATATTAGGCCTACATATGGGGTATTTTCACTTATCATGACCTAATGTTTTGTCTATATCAATAACAAAAACATTGTTCATAAGATGATAATTTTTCTTGGTTTATAAATTACTCCTGACAGAAAGGAACCTGTGAGTGAACCAACTGTAGGCCTACTGTTAATGTGGATTTGAATCTTTTAGCTGAGGTGAATAGTGGTGCGATGGTGTCCCCTCCTCCTCCGTCTCCTGCAGCACTGGCTTTTGCTCTTAGCACCCCCTCTCTCCATCCACAGTGACTGTAAACAAGTGTGTTTCTAATTAGCCGTCTCCGAAGTCAGCTGGACGTTAGTGCTGATGAAAGACAACAGTGCTGTCAGCGGTCTCTTCCCAGCCGTGGCTTAAAGGGGTGCACGGTGAGCCCAAATGTGCATTAGTAAACTGGGTCTTTAAAGACGTTAAGGCTCTTTTTAATTGGCAAAGAAGATTGCCTCACTCATTACAGAATCTGGTATATCTTTGCTTTAGTGAGGTCAGTCCCCCTCATGAGACTCAAGAGTGTACTCTGAGCGTATAGCCGGGGAGTGGTTTGCTGTTAAGGGCCTCTGTGCGTTTTAACTGAATCTATAGATGGGTGTGTGGCTCCTTGTAAAGAAAACAAAAATAAAGTGCATACCAACTTGTAAATGCAGTGGCTGGGTGTAAATTCTTCTTACAAGTGTGGCCGTGCAATAAGGTGGAAAAGTAAACCATGATGAGTAGTGCTGTTAAATTCTTTTATAGTGTAGCATTAATTAAGCTGGATATTCTCAGCATAAAGCATCTGTATTTGTAAACATACAGAACAGTGAAATTGTTCATACACTGCAGCTCTTTCACATTATGTTCCTATAATTAGTAATGGAGTTTAGAGTGCCGTGTTTAATTTCAGCCTAATTGAAATATTTTTCACAAGGCTCTCTGTAACTCTCAGAGGAAGCTCTGAAATAATGGAATATTGAATCGTAATTTCCCCAACGGAGACGGCTATTATTTCACTTGCGTGCTAATTTCCTCTCTGTCTCTTTCTCTCTCCACCCACAGAAAGTAGAGAATGGGCTGTGTCCAATGTAAGGATAAAGAAGCAGCAAAACTCACTGATGACCGGGAGACCAGCCTCTCACACAACTCGGGGTACCGCTATGGGTCCGACCCCACGCCACAGCACTACCCTAGCTTCGGGGTCACTACTATCCCCAACTACAACAACTTCCACAGCGGCGCCACACAGGGGGTGACCGTGTTCGGAGGAGTTCACACGTCCTCGCAGTCTGGGACACTTCGGTCTCGTGGCGGAACAGGTGAGGTTGAAGGAGCTCTTTTAAATAAGTCTGTGTGTAAGGCAGCAGTTTATTAACTATAGGATTTGGCTGGTTCAGTTTTTTTTTTAAAAGACTGTTGCTGTTAAAAATACATATTTTGTGATACTTTTTTTGCATGCCAAACTATACCTATACATATTTAGCATTATGGCCACAATTTAAAATTGTCTGTCAATGTGTTTAGACCACAATGTAGTGTAACACTAAAACTCTCCACTTATAATACAAACTAATTTATCTTTACACATAAGAGGGGTATTGAACTTCTCCTATGAATCTCTGCAAGAAAGCAAATAAGCGTTACTCCCAAAATGTTGAACTGTTCCTTTAAGACAGGGTGACAGTGTTATTCTGAAATATGTTGCTGTGATTAAATGGGGGTCAAATTTCAAACAGAGCAATTAAAAGGGAAATAAAATGTCAGTCTAAGTAGTAAAGCTGTAAACTTCTCTGAAGACCACTCACTATCTGGCCCTCCTCCAATATTCACTAAAAAAGGCTAATGTCTGCTATGTTAACTGACCAGCATTACATACATGGTTTGTCAAGTAGGAAGTTCTCACTCTCAAATAAGGTTCAACAAGTTTGGAATTTCAGATCTAAGATTCTTTTAAAACTTTTTTCCTCCTGTATTCCAAGTAAATATGTGATGTGTGCTGATGCTGTGGGCTTGTGATAAATTAATGTGTCTGCAGAAGATGAATGTCCACTCGCCGAGAGTTAATAGAAAACAGAGTGACCTAAATTATCGCCGTTGCTCTGTGAAGCACATTTCACAACCAGAAAGATCAGACATTGTGCTGATTAGTGGAGAAATGGACTTTACTGTCTCTCACTCAGGATTTTAAAGATACATATGATTTGCAATGCATAAATTAACAGCATGTTTTGCTTTGATGTACACTGCTTAGAGCTTTTTTTTCTTCTCCCTAGCACAGATAAACACTATGCATCTGTGGAATTAGCACCACCAGTTTGTATGAATAAGAAATTACTCAGGGAGGGCAGCACTACACAACATTCACATCTGAGATTATGAAGAGAAGGAAATGAAATCTTCCAAACAACTGTCAACTAGGACAGAGTACAACAGAAACCTCATTCGACCCATCCTAAGGTGTGTTTTGGAGGTCACTGCATTGACTGGGAAACACGCAGGGCTTTATTGCAGCAGTGTAGCTCTGACTGTCCAGGAATGATTCAGATCAAATCAGAAAATGAAATCATTTTACAGTTCCAGGCTTATTAAGAGATACAGGGACTCCAGGGCCATTCCAAATCATATCAGATAAATTTGATTGGCCTTCCTAATCTAGACATTGGCAGCATTAACTGTTCCTAGAGGATGCTCTGTCTGATGAGGCTTAAAGTCAGACTTCTGTTATTTTTTTTTTGTATGCAGAACAAGGAGTTCTATTTCTTTGCATGTCTGTAATAATTGATTTTTTTTGTTTGATGTTTACCATTGGCATTTTATTAGCTTATTAAGTTGTTAAGGTGAATGTCTTAGCAAACAGCTGCTAATTTACACATCCAGCAGATAAAGGCCACATGAGAACATTTAAAATTTGCTCTTCTTTTACCTAAAAGAAGAGCGATATCAGTCTCTTTTGATGCTAAATGCTCCAGTATGTTAACCAGCTAGTCGCTAACTGTGTCTGTCTGCAATTTAGTGTTGAGCAGGTAGCGTACAGAGGGTTTATCAGAGCTCATTCGTTGAAAACAGTTGCCTGCTGCAACCGAAAACAATGCTTGAGAAGAGTGGTGGGAGTAAAGTTAAAACATAAGTTTCAGGCTGTAAACCAAAACAGTGAAAGACGCTAAAATGTTTCATAGAGCTAGAGAACTAGAGTCAGGTCATTGCGAGCAACTCCTTTCACATTACATTGATGCATTGTTGATATACAAATATTGATGAGTTCAGCTTTAAAATCGAACAAATAACATAACAATAACAATATGCATGTCATGTCATGTAATGCACAGGAGAGGGGAAAAAAGCCCCAAAATGCCTTGCTCACCAACTAAATAATGTAAAATAATAATTAACAATGTCACAGATATAAGTCATGAAATATATGTTAAGACTTTTTTAGGCATGTTCTGTAGGACGTTAAATGACTTAGTTTGAAAATAAGACTGGAAGATTTCTCTTTTTTTCTCTTTTGTATATAATGTACATGTTTAGAAACTAAAATAAATAAAAAAATTTAAAAAAATTCAGCAGATGGGATGCAAGAAGGAAGAGGAAGAGATTCTTATTGCTACTACATAACAAGCAGGCCATGTGTGAGACAGATGAACAAACCCAACAATAAAACCACAGTGGAAATCCCAACATAATACTTCCATCCATACAGTTCACCTTTACTAACTCTAACCACCACTCGTCCCTTTTTGTTTCCCTGCAGGGGTGACTCTGTTTGTGGCTCTTTACGATTACGAAGCCAGGACCGAGGATGACCTCAGCTTCAGAAAGGGGGAGAGGTTCCAGATCCTCAACAGCACGTAAGTGTGGAAACATCTGCATGACAGCATGAAGGGTGGCGGATGTGTTTTCCCCACTTTCTTTTTCTTTTTTTGTCTGTCAGGAATGTCTGAATGCTGCATTTTGACTGAAATGTTGTTTCAAAGGCACATACAGAGGAAACGGGTCTCTCTCTGTTGTAGACCTGACCCGGCTTATGAGGGTTACGTTGCATGGAAAGCCCGACATATTTTTCCTGTTTTAATGATAGCTTTCTGACAGTTGTCATCGTAAAAAAATAACATGTCATTTTTAGAATTGTGGTGTAGAAATAGTGACAGGATTGCTCTGCTTTTACACCATACATACAGTATGTGGTGTGTCATGAATTAAGTGCATGTTTTAGACCATTGGTACTGATTCTATCCTAAGTCAAACTGAAATTGGAATTCTCTGCACTTTTTTTGTAAATATAAACTGCAATGATTCTGCAGCTATTGTGTATATTTTTTAAAGGTGGATAAAACAGGTTGGAGGCATATTTGTGGAATCTGCTTTTAAGCCTCAGGTTTCTAGATGGGCATGTAAGAGCCGGAGTTGTGTTAAAGATATTCATGCTGATATTTTTTTCCTCTTACATACATCTGAACCAAACTATATCCCATTCTTAACCTGAACAACCGTTTTCTCCCCCTTTTTTAACAGTAAAAAACAATTAACAATACATTTTTGACTAACATAAGGGATGACTAAATGTGATTTCAGCTGGAGATGATTCACTGAAGCTTCAGGAGCCCACACACTAGAAAATCAGTTTGTTTTGTAGCTTGTTTTTATGTGCTCTCTACCCAGCTCTCAGATACAAGACGGTCAGTAAATCTGATCCACTACTGAGTGTTTTTGTGTGCCTGTCTGCACAATGTGTAAATGGTTGATCTGTTTATTCCAACCTGCCTCCATCCTACCATCTCTCTCCTACCTTCTCTCCTCAGCGAGGGCGACTGGTGGGAGGCTCGTTCTCTCACTACAGGTGGAGCTGGTTACATTCCCAGCAATTACGTTGCTCCGGTGGACTCAATCCAAGCTGAGGAGTGAGTAAAACTTGTTTTATTTGAGCACACACAGCAGCTGCATCAGCAGAGAGCATATCATAAATATTTGAGAGCTCATCTCACCACCTTTTGTTAACTGAGGCATAGCGGCACGTACAG
This sequence comes from Perca fluviatilis, assembly GCF_010015445.1. Classification (NCBI taxonomy): domain Eukaryota; kingdom Metazoa; phylum Chordata; class Actinopteri; order Perciformes; family Percidae; genus Perca; species Perca fluviatilis. The sequence goes on along the minus strand of NC_053131.1, from coordinate 15,097,220 downwards.
ATACACAAAATATTTAAAACCTGTTTAAACCAAATATTACACCCCATAGTTTGATTCCTTCTTTTTTTTCTGCAGCTGGTATTTTGGTAAATTAGGCCGAAAGGACGCAGAGAGACAACTGCTCTCCAACGGCAACGCCAGAGGCACTTTCCTCATCCGTGAGAGTGAAACAACCAAAGGTACTCTCATCGAGCTGCAACTAACATGCTGACATGTTTAATGCTTTTAAAGTTTAGGAAACAGACAGAAGTGTTTGTGAATAAATAAAGATTTAGGACAGCTTTACTTAACTGTGCAATATGGCAGTAGAAGCAGTTTATTTATAGACAAACACAGGAAAATTAGACCAATATTGCAGCTTAAATTCAGTTTTATATCATGTCATTAGCTATGCAGTTGCCCCATATTCATTGCCCAAAATCTTTTGCACAATGTGCTCCATCCATTTTAACTTACCAGAGACTTTGCTCTGGTAAGTCTACTTTAATCCATCAGTTTCTTTCTTAATCATTGTGTTGTCTCTGTTCCAGGGGCCTACTCTCTCTCCATCCAGGACTGGGATGATGTCAAGGGAGACCACGTCAAACACTATAAGATTCGTAAGCTGGACAGTGGGGGCTACTACATCACCACCAGGGCCCAGTTTGAGACACTCCAGCAGCTAGTGCAGCACTACTCGGGTGAGATTCTGATACAGTTATGGGGGAAGTACAAAAGCTCCCTGTCATGATGTATCTGTGTCTGCTTTCCATCCCTTAAAATTACAATGTCATATGGTTTTCTACTACATTAACATCATTTAAAATTCAAACTGCATGGTTGATCCAGCCAGGGCTGCAGGGCTGTGCTGCCGACTGATCGTACCGTGCCACAAAGGCATGCCTCGTCTGACTGACCTGTCCGTCAAAACCAAAGACGTGTGGGAGATCCCGCGGGAGTCGCTGCAGCTAATCAAACGTCTCGGCAACGGCCAGTTTGGAGAGGTCTGGATGGGTGTGTATCTTTTTGGCATCCTTTTTAGGCAGAAATTAAGATTTGGACAGCTGTAAGCAGTTTTGGAAAACATACTACTTGTGTTGGATCATTCAAAACTAACACCCAGCTAATGTTACCCACAGGGAGGAGTGATTGCTTTCAGTGATATAATTTAGGAATTATGGTCTCTGTTGAACCTCAGTGTCCATTTGGACTGGAATATGATTTTTGAACTTTCCAGGATTTCTGCTTGGATTCATGATCTGTATAGGTCTTTTAGACCAGTTAAAATTTGGTGTATATGATTATTTATGACATTAGTTTTATCTCATTGGGTTTCTATGACATGACTTATCTAAACTCAATCTAGTCACGTGCTGTTTTAGTTCAGATGGGTTCAGTAAAGCTTAATTTGTCCCACATTGCATAGTGAAATGCTCCATGTGTTTCCGAACATGTTAGTACCACAAACATGGATTAAGTAAATCCTAGTCTTGCTTAAAGCTAAATTTAAGTCAAGAAAACTAGTCAAGCATGATGTTAGATGTACATATATTATAGATACTATTTCCATTACTACTCATGTAGATGTTTTTTTGGCATTTGACTGTAAAATGTTGTTAAGATTACTTTTTTAAAAGTTGGATAAACTGGGATCTTAGCCAGTCTTCATTTTATTTATTATTTTATTTTTTATAGATTTTAATTGTATTTTTTTTTTAATCCTCCTGCTGTTGCACAACACTTTGCCTTACAAAGTTTTATACTTGCTCTATACTTTATTTAAACTAACACAGGCGACTACAATCTCAAGGTAAATCTTAGTTGTAATTTCAGTAGGTTTCAGTCACACATTACTTTCATGTACTTTTATGTCCTTCCATACCATTTTGTCAGAATATACGTCACATTTTTTAAATGGTAAATATCTCCCATTGAAAATAGAATCCTGCTGAAGTGCCAGTCCGAGCATTAGCCTTGAACAGTCCCCTTATTTTGTATTGTCAGGCACATGGAATGGCACCACCAAGGTGGCAGTCAAGACTCTGAAGCCCGGCACCATGTCCCCCGAGTCCTTCCTGGAGGAGGCTCAGATCATGAAGAAGCTCCGACACGACAAGCTGGTGCAGCTCTACGCCGTGGTGTCCGAAGAACCCATCTATATCGTCACGGAGTACATGTGCAAAGGTAGATGCTATTTTAAACTGACACTTAAAAAGACACTATGAATATTACATGCATACATTTGTGCACACACCTACACAGTGTGTACATAATTTATGCATCTGCATGGACCGTACAGTATGTGTCCTACTTCATAGCATGTTCACATTACTATACTGTAACAAATACTCGTGGTTGTACGGGAGTAATTTTGTTTAAAAAAAATACACAGAGCTCCTCAGTTACCACAGCAATAACAGTCTGAACCAAGTGTAACGTGTGGCAGGAATCCCGGAGTTGATGTCACATTAGATGCAATGTTTTACTTCAGTTTTGATCCAAATCTGAGTTAAGATCTGGCAGCTGAAGACAAATACGAGACCACAGATCCTAACTCCTTTTTGTCTGTTTTTTAGGTAGTTTGCTTGACTTCCTTAAAGATGGAGAAGGACGAGGCCTCAAGCTGCCAAATCTAGTGGACATGGCAGCTCAGGTACGCTGCTGGCTGAAAATGATTTGAAATCTTGATGCTGGACACTGTGAGATTTATTAACTTAAATCTTCTCCAGCTGTTACCAATGTATTCATTTACGCTCTGTGTTGCACATTTATGGCCATTTCCATGGTGATGTTATGCCAGTGTTTACAGTTTCATTAGGCAGCCTCTCATTTTAGCAGGCCTAAATGGCAGTATTTCAAAAGTTTGAACTTAGCACAGTGTTACCTACCAGTCTGACTGGTCTGTGATAACTTTATATATACATATCTAAAGTTAGTAATTTAGCATTACTGTCGGAGCACTCAGTCGCTGCAGTTATTCTATTCTGAAGCTATAATTCATTACTTCTTGTGAGTCGATAAGTAATCATACCTGACACTTTATTTAGCAAATAGGGCAAATCTATAGGTTTTCAGTTAAAAGATGATCTTCTATTGCAGCCCCATTTTTTTAAGGCTCAGAAAATGGCTATAAATCTACAGTACGTAAAAATCTTGCTTAGCACAGATTCAATCAACCTGAAATTGTTCAGTGATATGATGTTTACTGAAAAAAATAACTCAATTTCCCAGGTGGCAGCAGGCATGGCATATATTGAGAGGATGAACTACATCCACAGAGACCTGCGCTCTGCCAACATCCTAGTCGGCGAAAGTCTGGTGTGTAAGATCGCTGACTTTGGTCTAGCCAGACTCATCGAGGACAATGAATACACAGCAAGACAAGGTAGGACTACTGGGATGCGTTGCACTATGGCGTTAAGCCTTCCTAAGTTCTTCCTAAACAACTACTTGCTAGTTTCAGACTAGTCATTTACTAAATTGGGTTGCACCATTAAAACGTAAGGAATGTTTAAGCTTGTAAAGACTTAAGTACTGTGTAAATCAGTTGCTAGGAAACATCTGAGCACGGCCCAATCAAATGCACTCAACTATGTAAACAGGAAGTCCTTGTAGCATCATAAGTGGTAACATAGCTTCCAACAATAAAGGTTTTAGAAGGCCAAACAATATATTGAAGTTAACTGCCAACTCTTTGTAAATGTAGGTTTGACTTTTTGTTATATATGCATACATGGAGGAATATGGGTCTCAGGGAGAGCAGTATTCATACTGGACCGTTTAGACCAGAGGCAGTGGGAAACAGCTCATGGAATTTGCATCAAAATCCAACTCCTTCTCACAGTCTAAGTCTGAAAACACAGACATAATGCACATGTTTTTAGATTCAGTGTGACTTAAACTTCCTTAAGATATAATTATCTCCATATGTCCATTATGAATAAAAGTCCATAAATTAGCTTAGAAATCATAGGATAAAGACGCTCCATATAACTCCAGAACTTTGGAGTTTTCTTCAGTATTAAAGTAATCCAGTGATAGTTGTCTGTACAACCATGGGTACATTGCAAACAAGAACTGCTAATAGCTATTTCGGCTTAAACAAATGTAGGCTGATTCCAGTGCACATAACTGATGTTATTTGGACATTTAGTCTGACTCTGTTAAACTAATCAAGTGTTCAGTCAAATGTGTTGACCATATTACGTATAACATCTTTAATTTATATATTAGCAAGCTAACAGCAAACATTAGTCCTGCCAGTAGCTTAATTTAGGACCTGGTGTTAAATTAAAGTTCAAAATTTAGTAACAACTAATCTCTACTTAAGAGCTATTAGTGTAGCGTTTCAAACTTGTATTTTAATTCTGTGATGTGTAAATGTTCCCTTAGTAAGCACTTCTGTCTATAACTAGGCTAAGTTTGAACTTCCAAACAGCTGCAGCCACCATTTTAAGGAGAACACATTTAATCTTTTCGTAGCTGTCTGGAAATGTATGTTGTACACGGAATTATTTGTAATAGAGATCAGTTTGTGACTTGTTTATCTGTTCTGTAGCATTCTATTCGCCCCCAACCACAGCATCTTCTGAAAACCTAAACGTCAGAGGAAAAAGTTGGCGCACTGGCAGATTACGTATTACATTTAGTTGATTCCAAGATGCATTTTACACACAGACACACACACACATATGCACACACACTACTTTCCAGAATAAGTACAGTAAATGAGCAGGAATTTGTCTTGGTGATACGAGTGGAAAACAGAAGCACATGTGGTTGTAGCAAGGCAACAGAATATGACACTTATACAAGGGCACAGTGCAGGATTTAAGACAGAGCACATGTTATACCCATATAACCATCTGTTACTGTGTATCTCATTGGAATGATGAGGAATAAGTGGCACTACCCCTGAACACTCAAACGTTGTTTTCCCCTGATTATTTTGGCAGAGGTGAACTACACCCGGAGGACTTGCTGACTCCATTAGTCACTCTGTCAACATGTTCCGTCCCTCATTTGTTTGCAATTTTAGATATTTACTTGTTTATCTTGGGCCATGTGCAAATTGAGACAGAGAAAGATAATGGAATTGTTCCATTTTTTTCCCTGGTGGGATGTTATCACATCCTCATGTCTGCACTAATGAAATCACAAATGAAGGAAAATATTCTCAGAGGAGACTGACCTACTTACTCCTTAGGTTTTGGTAAAAGTTGTTGCTTTATTTCTCTCTGTATTTCTGCTGGAATTGCAACAGTGAAATAACAAAAATGTTGCCGGAGTTTGAGAAGGTCTTGGAAATTAAAAATCACAAATCTGAATTTTTTTTAGGTGCAAAGTTTCCAATAAAGTGGACTGCTCCTGAGGCTGCTCTCTATGGGAAATTCACCATCAAGTCGGACGTGTGGTCGTTTGGCATCCTGCTGACAGAGCTGGTGACCAAGGGCAGAGTGCCCTATCCAGGTGGGAGTGTGCCGCTCTGTGGATTATGTAATCTCTTTTCAACGCCATATGATTGCTTATATTTGATTAATGCAGAGTGTGTGAGAGCGTTTGAGTCTGCTGAGATACAAGCCATGGTTCTGTATGCTGAAAATAGAGCAGCATGTTGCATAATGTACATTACATTGTGCATTATGCAGAGCAATGTTCACAGAAGACGAATTGAATTTGTTGTTGTTTATCTGCTATACACATTTTTGAAATCATATCTTAGGCATTTTAATGAGTTATAGAATAACAGAAAAGAAAAATAAGCTCCATTTCTTAAACTAATTAAATGATTAAAAACCTAATAACATGGGTGGAAAATAACTATTAGTTCAGTTGTTGTTGTTACTTCTACTGTTTCAAGCACCTAACATCTGGCCCTGCACACCCACGCGCTTTTCAAATTCTCTGGACGATTAAACCTCTCCTTAGGTGGAAGTCGGGTGGAGCGAGGCTGGGAAATGTGTGATTTTACCAAACTCTAATTCTTAAACAAGCTCTGACAAAAGAAACAACACAAAACTCAAATCATGTTTTGTTTTTTTGTCACATACACAGTCATACACAGTACAACGTGCAGTGAAATGTTTTTTTGCCTAGCTCTAGAAAGCAACTGACAATAAAAAAAAGAATACTACAGAATAACATATCTTCCAAAAGATAATCAGGTCTCTAATCAGTAGGTCTTTTAAACTCTGAAATATTAATATTGATATCTTTCTCAAAAACCCAGTGTTAGTCGGCTCTACTTACTTCTAATTAGTGTAATTGTTGAGTCCTGTGTATACTGTAGTATACAGCATTTTTTAGTCTGCATTCTGCATTTACTCTATATTTGAGCTGGCCTTTTTTTAGGTTACACGCATTCAGTTTTGACATTGTTTCTGTGCATGCAGAAACCTCATACAACTTTTTTTTTTTTTTTTTTTTTTAAATGAAAGAGCTCATGAAGTGTGAGGTTGTTATTGGATTGAAGTTTTCAGCCACATTTCTGTGTTCCTCTCTCCAGGCATGAACAACCGCGAGGTGCTGGAGCAGGTGGAGCGGGGCTACCGGATGCCGTGTCCGCAGGACTGCCCCTCTTCCCTGCACGAGCTGATGGTGCAGTGCTGGAAGAAAGACCCGGAGGAGAGGCCCACCTTTGAGTACCTGCAGGCCTTTTTGGAGGACTACTTCACTGCCACTGAGCCTCAGTACCAGCCGGGAGATAATCTCTGAGCGCCACTGCCCTCATCTCATGTCATTTCACCGGCTTTCCTCCAGAGGGAGCCAGACTTCACCTATTCTCTCTCTCATCCTGTGGCTGTAACAATACAAAGCTCATCCACTGACATCTTGACTTCCAATCTAAATACGAACAGGGACGGCTGCTTCTCTGACAGCATACTGACTATCAAATCCAAGGATGTTTTTGGAGGTGGGAGGGGGCGCTGAGATGACGGAGGAGTTAAAAATGACATGGATGAAAGAGATGGGTCGTGTTGTGTAACTTGTATGTACTGTAAATATAAATGGCTTGTTTACTTATCTCTTTTTTGTTTCAATTTATATTACTTTTGATATTTTGGAAATGTGTGTATTTTTTTTTTTTTTTATCCGGGGTCAAAGTTATTTCAGATTTAAGGCTTGTAGAAAAAACGTGTGAGGCTCACAGTTGGTAACAAATAGTGACATAATAATTGTAAGAATGATAATAGTTAGACATTGTGGACAGAAGCATCTCAGAAATTTTTCTGGGAGTCCACTGGCCTTTTTTACAAGGTGAATATAATGATACTGCTCTCCTCTTCTCAAGGAAACTTAGATGTACTATAACACCTGTTCTTGCCTTTTCATGTTTAGTAATATTCTTATAATGTAAGGGAATGTCTTCATGCTTTCTACACACTAACGTAGTGCATCATAGACTCTTCCACCCAAACTTGTATGGCATCTGCACTAATATTAAGTGCATTCATCGCATTTCAGCTTCAGCCAATGATTTCTAGATCGGCTTAAAGTGACTTTTAGTTCAGCTTCTTGTAGTTGAAAAGGAGGCTGACTTCCTCTCCAACTGTAGCCTTTGTTCCGCTGACTGCTTATTATACTGGCAAGATTTTAAAATGTATGTTGCATTATTGTATGGCAGCAGGCTGTGTAGGAATTCTTGTCTTTTCGCTTCAGCAGCCAAACAAACTTCTGCTTACATGACGCGAATGAAGGAAGTGATTTGTGTTTGTCCCCCCATAATGTGTATCTGGGAATAACATGTTGTTTACGAGACCAAACGTGTTAATTTCAATGTATTATTTTTGCTTAACATTTCAGCCAGTCTTATGTGTCCTTAAGATTATGTAATTCTACGATTCTTTCCAGCGAAATCTGCAGCTCTGGTGTCGAACTTCTCTCTGTGTGCATTCCAGGACAATACACCATTTCTGTGTGTATTTAAATTGCTTTTCACGGGTGAAAAAGTGAGCAAAAACTAGTTTTTGTATCACTTTGTTTGCCCTAATTCAGTAGATATACAGAACATGTTTTTGGTCTCTGCATTATTTATTGTCTCTGTCTGTTACTTGTACACATCTGGTTTTAAAATAAATAATCTTGCCACCATTGTCCTGTGGACTCTGCACTTTAAAACCATAAGCATTACAGAACATGCAGCAACAGGGGGAAATTGACAGCAGAAATCCGTCACTGTAATGTGCAGCTGAGGAGTTTGTGTAAGTGATTGAGTCTTTGTGGTTTTCCCTCAGGCTAAACTTGACACCTGGACAACATGAGCTCAGAACATATGCAAATTCCTTCCACCCGGCAATTAGAGAGCGCTCAATAGGATATGGGAGCAATCTTTAATTTAACACATGTTCATAATGGTTCCAGCTTTTTAATTGTTCGGAATTTTATTAGCTGTTTTTGTGGAATTTTGTTTAAATATAGCCTTGTTATTCATTTGACACAGCAAAGTAAATCAAAGTATCATAGCTCCTGTTGCTACCTCTATAACTGAAAACAAATGTCTAAGTAAATCGTTTTGACAAAAACGTTTTGATTAGTAAATTCAAAGAATAAGACTTTTGAATGTTGTCCTCCTCAACCAATCTTTTATGGACACTCTGGCTGAGCAACCCAAACACTTAATTCTCGTCTCTGATTGGATGCAGCTAAAGCATGAAGAATTTGCATATAGCAGGCTGGAACACACACAAGCCTCTGCACCCACAGCAATGAAAAGAATCCAGCAAAGAACAGGTATGTCATTGTTCCTTCTTTTCAGAGTCCTTGTGGCCTGGTATGTAGAAAAGACATTTTATCTGAGAATATGTTTTTACGTGGTATGTACTGTATATGTTAATAACTGCATGTAAAAAAAATATATATATATTTAACTATACTGCCAACTTGTAATGTAATTCTGTGTTTTTTCTTCTCACTGTATGGAGATAACTAACTTTTCTGCTTCTGTCTTGCAGGAATATGCTGAAGTAACCTGTTTAAGATGGAGACATCTCAAAATGTACCAGAGGTAAAAGTTTTGCAAATAACAAATAATAAGTCAGAAAATTTCCTTCAACCGTTAAGGGCTGAAGTTACAGTAAACCAAATCTTTCATGCTAATCCACACCATGATAGAGTCTTACCATCCTGTTGCACGGATGCAGATTATTTCTGCCAAAAAACATTGCGTAAAGTTGGACAAGTGAACCAAGAGTTTAAGAGTCAGCCAGCTCGTGATGGGCAGCATTTTGAGCTGACAGAACACAGAGAGCCAGAAGATAGAGGAGCGTCTCCCACCAGGATGAATCTCCATCACAGACCTCGTCCTGCAGAGACCAGGGAGGGTGACACCAGAGGAGAGTGCTGCTGTTGGGTCTGTGGACCTAACCGGGGTGGAACAAAAGAGCCTGCAAACAGAGACACAACTAGGTGCCTGAGTGTTAGGAAATCAGTCAAAGAATGGAACATAATTTGTATTTGCCTCGAGGTTAATTTGGGATTAAATATTCGATCTATTTTTTATTTTCAGGGGTGAAAACGATTCTCAGCTTCAGAGTGATGAGGAGGATCTTGAGCCTCCCTTGCCGCTAAGATCTGATAATGAGTGGCCACACTACAGATCCCTTCCACCTTCTCACCACTACATGCACAACTACAGTAAGAAAAACTCTATTAAGTATATTGAATTCCTTTTTCAATGAGGGCCAAAAATAGTAAATTCTAAAGAAGAAAAAAAGATGATGCCATTAGCAAATAGTCCAAACATTTACTTAAATAAAGTAGCAATACAACAATATACAAATACAAAGTACTTCATTACATGTAAAAGTCCTGAATTCAAAATCCTACAAGTAAAAGTACAAAAGTATTATCTGCAAAACTGCACTTGTAGAAGCCTATTAAAAGTAAAAGTAGTCATTACGCATAAGAATTCTCCCTCTCAGAACTGCATCGGATTATTATTATTATTGAGGAAAAAAATGTATGTGTATGCAGCACTTTAATTTTGTAGATGGTCAAGGTAAAACAAATTCTAGCTACTTGATATACTGTTGGGTATTTTAATCTATAACTATTTTGGTTTAGATTTACTATTGTGGGTTGGATCCTTGATTTTAACATTTTAATTCTAACAGAACTCCGAGAGTAAGGCTGAATGGATGCATGTCAGGAGAATTGTGTTCATCCAAAGGTTCCCCTCAGGGCTGAGTCCTTTCTCCGCTCCTCTATATTCTGTATACTAATGAGTGCCGCAGCCGTTGCGACAACAGATTCATTTTAAAGTTTGCTCACAACTCTGTTATAGTTAGTCTCCTCCGTGCCGATTGAAACAGCCATATGGTCCTGTTGTTGATGTGTTTGTAAGTGTACCTCATAGTACTGTCATCAAGGGACAGGTGGTAGACTCTGTAGACTACTACAAGTACCTGGGGATTTTTATTGACTACAAGCTGAATTTGAATTATAACACTGAAATGCTGTGTAGCTATCTTAGTTTCATTTTGGAAAGACCCTCATGGTCCTATTTTACAGATGTTATATTGAGTCTGTTTTAACTTTTTCTTTTGTCTGATGATACTTTTGTCACTGTATGCCTTGCTGTTAAAATACAGTTGAAAATTGAATGCTGTAAAATTTGAATCTGTAAAGTAACTGTTTATTTCAGATAAATGCAGCAGAGTAAAAAGTATGACACGTCACTCTGAACTATAGCAGAAAGTGCTCACGTAAGGTACCTAAAATTGTACAGTATGAGTGAATGCGTAGTTACTTTCCACCACTGTCAATAGCAGCAGGTGTATTTTTATTAATATGTAGTCTATATGTACAGTATTTGAGCTCAAGCTGTCAACCTCTTTCTCTCTAGCCTTAGTTAGTCATTTTCTGCCTTTATCATTTGCTTAAACTATATCCACAGACCTTTATCATACAGTGGATGTCAGGTATTATCACTCTGCAGGACAAGGGCAGTACAACCTCAATCCCATCAACACACTCCCTCCTCAGTCATGTCACCACTCCACTCCCTGCCAGTACAGAGGAACCTGGAATGACTCCCAAAACTGGTAAAAATGTTTTGAAATACAGACTACTCCCTTACTAACCAGTAAATAAATCCATAAAGTTCTTTCAAGCTCATTGTTAACGTTTGTGAAAAAATGCAGTGAACCTGGTGGTGCAACTACTTTGCATATTACACGGACCTGTCACATGTCAGCACTATTCAACTGAAGAGCCTTTTGTTTATTTTTCTTTATGAATGACAGCGTGGCTCAGGGAAGTGTCTCAGTTAACATGCCTCAGTTCTCCGTGCCCCGTATGGAGGGCGTGTCGCAGGTCAGCGGGATGAACCTGAGCTCAGCAAGAGCAGAGGGATCGGTCTCACATCCACATGAGAAAAGAAGAACCATCAGTCTGCCTGAAGAGTGCCGTGAGTCACTTTCATTGTCTTATTTGAAAAGGAATGTGCTCACGTTTAAAGGACTGGGAAGAAATAATTGTGTAGGGCAATTAGTCTTAATCTAAAGTTACAACGGGAAGCAGAGTGTGTGATCTATTCCATGCGGTTTTTATAAACCTGCCAGGTCTGTTTAGCGGAAATAAAAATACATTTTAAATAAAGGATACACTAAATTGTTACCTCTGTTGTTTATGCAGGAGGTGAGTTTGTCATAGATCATAATAATGTTGGGTAAGATAACCAGTGAGACAAACACCAGTCAGTGCAATACTTAAAGTGCTCATATTATGCTTTTTGGCTTTCCCCATTTCCTTTATTGTGTTATATATCTTTTTTGTGCATGTAATAGGTTTACAAAGTGAAAAAGTCCAAAGTCCACCCCAAAGGGACTTACCATCTCCAACAGAAAAGACTGTTCACAAACTGCTCCAAACAGCTCTATTGTAGTCCAGCCTTTACTTCAGAGACAAACATGCGTCACTTTGTAACACACGTTATAATGCTCACCTAGCTGCTAGCGTAGTACGCCCTCATACTCTGCAACTGACTAGCTAGCCGAACTTACAGCGCATGTGCGACTCCCAACAAAGATGGAACAGAAGTGAGATGTCTCACTCGGCAGCTAAAACAGAGAGCTCAACACACAGGGTGAAAAGAGGAGCTGCAGCAATGTGCAGTATAACAAAAATATATGGTGTTTTCTGAAAATTAAAACCACATAAACCTATGTATGAGGTACAACCTCTAAATACAATTATGAACCTGAAAATGAGCATAATATGAGCACTTTAAACATCCATTGCATGGCATTACATACATGTCTTTCTATTTAACTAACTACAATATGATACATTCTGAGTTTAATATGAATGTTATTATCTTTTTCTTCTTCTCAGGAAACGTTTTTATAACTTATTCTTCAGACATTTCTTCAGAGATAATTCCCTTTGTAGACTTTCTCACAAAGCAAGGTTTTCGACCAGCTGTAAGCTATACAACCTCTTCGCTCAAAAGTCAGATTTAAAACAAAAACCAAAGAATGTGACGGTTCACTTACAGCACTGAATTCAATTTTTCAGATTGATTTATTTGATAACCCCATCAGACGCATGGATATCAACAAGTGGAAGGATAGTTGCCTGAAAGATGTAAGAACCAGATTTTATCAGATTCATGTACATTTTAGTATTTCTTCTGTTATATTGTCACATAAAATCAGTGTTAGCAGTAGTACCAGATAATCAGTAATGACGTAGAAGACAAAATTAGACTAAATGTGACTTTATACTTAAATATTCTATGTTTCATGTCCATTTTAACTTTAAAAAAAATTCAAACATTTGTGTTAAATTTGTGTTTTCAGGCAATTGAATGTGTCTAAATTTTTTGTTTTTTTATACAGCAATCAGCCCTGATTGTCATCGCCATCAGTCCAAAGTACAAGGCGGACATTGAAGGATGTGTAGTGGATACCCATGATCTACACACTAAATATATTCACACCATGGTGAGAACATTCACATACATTTGTTTAAAATCATTCTGAGAAGAATTGCTAATAATAGGTACTTAAATGTTAAATCTAATTTTGCCAGATGCAGAATGAATTCATCCAGCAAGGCAGCTTGAATTTTAGATTCATACCGCTTCTCTTCTTTAATGCATCCCAGGTCAGAAAGGATTTTTGTTTAATAACTTAATGTTTTGCAGATACTCAAATGCTTCCATAATTTCTTTCTCTTAAGCCGGTCTCTACTACAAAAAATAAACATGTATATGCACTCTCCTTACAGAAACACGTCCCAAATTGGCTTCAGAACACGCGTGTTTACCGCTGGCCGCAGGATGCTGAGGATGTGTTACTGCGGCTACTCAGGAAGGAGAGATACGTTCCTCCTCCTGTTCCTCCGGAGCTCTCCCTCATCATCAGGCCTGTGGCCCCCAGTGCTGCAGCTACACTATAAAGACACACAGTGTTTATGCATTTGTTTAAACATTTGTTTTTGACTGAGTTTATTAGGAGCATTGTGCAGCTTGTGTGTTTTAAAAGTTCAGAACTGATCCATTGGTGAAGTGAATAACAGCTTGTATTGTATCGAATGTTGTTTTTCAGATGTTTCAATAAAGTTTAACACGTTTATTCACATACCACACACCACTTTATTCCAAAATGAAATATCTCGACAACTATTGGATGAATTTCCGTGAAATTTTGACATTCATGTTCCCAAGAAGAAGGAAACCCAATCACTTGTGATCCTCTGACTTTTCCTTTTGTGACATGTGTGGTTTAAACTGATATGTCTCTATTGTATGGATTGTCATAAAATTTGGTTTTGACATTAATGTTCCCCTCAGGATTCATTGCAATAACTTTGGGGATCCCTTAGCTTTCCACTTGGCACCATCATCAGGCAAAAAAAAGTAGCTGTCCAATAGATACTTTGATTTCTGCAAAACTAATAGCATTGCCATTTGCCTTACCTGTACTTTTTGTTTGGTGCTAATTAGCTAATTTTAGCATGCTAATACGCAAAACTAAGATGGACAGCATTGTAAACATTATGTTAACATAATTGATGTTATTATTGTTTTTGAACACTTTTGAAGCAAAATACGATTATTTATTTCCTTTATTAACTTTGTACATATTTACCTTGTAAACCGTTTCCAGAGCTTATTGTACACAAAGTATGCACACTGCACTAATGTAGCTGTTGCTAAGGATCACAAGATGGATGCACATGCTAGACCTTTCTTTTTAGTTCATTGGTAAAGTAGTTCATAATTTTGGAAACATTTATTTAGAAACTGCCACATACAACCAAAGGTCAGAATATAAAAAGTGAGGAGTAATGAAAAAACAAAACCTAAACAAAATAAAATAATGTGTAGTCCCCCACATAAATGGTAGCAGGAGGAAGAGGCCACAAATGTTGCTACCACGGAGTTTGCTGCTGCTTTAAGGTTTTCACCGGTGTTGTCACACACCCTTTCAACCGCCAAAAAAGGCCTGCTAAGAGCGGCTGGTGTGCAGAGCACCAGCTAAGAATAACCCGGACCTTCTGGGGGATAAAGTTACCTTGAAGCCTCTCTGTGCTCTGCTCTGACCTATACCCATGTGAGGCACCAATAACACTGGGTGGTATATTCTGTCGGCTCCCCCTCAGCCTACCCAGCCCTCTGCTTAGCTTGGCTCTTTCCTTCCCCTGCGTTGCTTTCCTTTACCCCACCGTCCCAATGCTGCCACACTGGCAGGTCCAAATTCTGCAACACCTGTAAATCTTTCAATTTATGCTTGATTTTCCATTTTCTTTATTATTATTTTTTTCTTGAAGAGATTTCACCTGTGGATTACACGAGTAGGGAAACAAGACTGTGATCACCGAGTGGAAATGGAATCATTTAATAACTTGGACACTTTTTACAGATAAGTGGACGCTGATTGGATTCCTACTGAAGCTGTGATATTTCTATTCACTTCTGCATGAGGAGGCTTTGCCCCCAACTCAAAGGATTATAGCTAAAGTTGTCTCCATATCACCATGGCTGAAGGTAGGACTAATTAACACCTGCATCAGCACTGAAAATAACAACATTTACTATTTGCCAAAGCACATAAAGCCTAAGTGATATATGCTATGTAAAAAATGAATGGCAGTGTTTTGATAGGGTACTTTCTCATAGGAAACTGTGTTGAAAGTTGGTTGCTATAAATACTGGATATCATGTAGCCAAAGTATTAGCGTTGCTCTCCTGTGACAGACATGACTGCTGCTGGGGCTGACCTCTGATTTTCAACTTTCTTTTTGCCATTTAAAATAAAAAGCCTGCTTCTTATGTAATCTGCTCAAACAAGTTTCCCAAGCAAATCTTTTGTTTGATTAAGCTTCTGGAATTGAGCAATAACAGGCAGATTTCCTTGTACATTTCCGTGTAAATTTGTGGTGAAATACTGACACCACCTGTCCACCCTAATTCTGAAGGGACTGTTTTGAGTTTTGGCATAACTTAGCATTTGTATAATGAGGAAGGGAATCATGAGTCAGGCATGCTCAGAGTTCATAAACACCTTGGCACCAGGTCCAAGTGGGAAAGTACGTCAGTGTTGATGATGGCGAGGATGTCATTAAATCCCATCACAATAATTTTCCACTGGACTAAACAGGTTGGAATCATGTATTTAGAAAACCTGATGAAATGAGAATGACAGATGATTCCTGTCTTGTCTGATATTTATTTTGACAAGATCAGTTTAATCAAATTTACATAATCCCCTCAACATCAGGAAATTATCTTACATGTTGATGCAACACACAGGCAGAGGTTGTCAGATCAGACATACTGTCTCCACTGTGTTAAGGTTAAATATTTTGACCACAAAGGAAATATCCTTCACCTGTCATGGTTTAGCTGCATGTGTGTGTAGATGGTGAGACTGGAAAGGTGGCTATTGAAGGACATTGTTATCCCAAACATACATTACAAACAAACATTTCCTAGTCAGAGATTTAACTAAACCCTATTAATGTTTGTGGGCTAAAGTTAAACTTTTAGGATATTTGCTTATTTAGTCATGCATATTTAATTTAATTTTAGAGAAAGAAAAAGGCAAAGAGAATTGTTTGTCAGAGTGTCTTTTAAGGAGCCTAACTAATAATAATCTTTAGACTTTAGATATTTAAGGCCAATAATGGTATCAAGTTTTTTCTAAATATTTTTTATATTATAGTTCTTTTATTTTTATGTACACATAACATAAACAAACATTTGTCAAAAGAAGCCCTTTAATATAATTGTGACCAAGATATGTACTGAGTGGGACATTTTACAGTAAAATAATAACCATGTCAGCACTCACAGGCAAAGGTCATTTTGAAACATACTGTATCTTTGGCATTTCTGTATGGACGATATATCAGGCCTGCTGATATATTGATCTGGGTATAGCATTTTCCAAAAGGTATACATCCATACATGCCATGAAGGAGCAAAAAATACCTGCATACAACACTTTCCCAATGCTATTATGAATGTAGCCTCAATGCAACTCTTAGTTTGTTGGTTAATAATTGGGTCTGACTGTAAAAGGACAAACCAAGCAGCGAAAGGTGAACCACAACAGGGCCGTCTTGATGATGTGGGAGTTCTCAGAGTGACTTTAGTATCTTTTTGTGTTTTTTTTCCACATAAAGGAGCCAAATCCGCCTCTTCCTCCGCAGCCAGTGGATCCAATAGAGCAGCTGCACCACAGACAGGCTCCCTTAAGTCCACCAAAGGTCTGGGGCTCCTCGGGAAGCTGAAAATGTCTGCGGAGCTGCTGATTGCCCTGGCTGCTCTCCTTTCCTGGGTGGTTGTGGGAGTGGTGATGTTTGACTTTGTGGAGTACAAGGCAGTCCCTGGTTAGTCACAAATACCCAAAATGTATCTTATTAGAATTTCAATCATCAAACATGCATAATTATCAATAAATCCATTATTATTCCCAGACATTCAGCAAATAGTTTCGGACCCCGTGCAAGCTGTAAACGACGCTGTTGATGAAGTATCCAGTCTGTTCAATAAGTTTCAAGGTACATAGGAGAGACAGCATGCATGCCACACCTTTTTAGTAGTGCTGAAGCAAGTATATGACTCTTATCTCTGGGTCCCTAGAATGTGCTCCTGATTTAAGTGACCCCATGTCCGCTGCCACTTACGCAGCTGAGGAAATATCGGACGCAAAAGATGGATTTGTTCGCTATTTTTCAGATGACGAAGGTATAAAAACATACTCATGCTCAACCAGAAAAATAAAATTCAACATTTTTATAATACACGTGATGTAACCATGACTTTAATTATCTACCTCCAAACCCACAGGGAACTTCTACCTCAGCTATGTTGACCCTGTGGTCATCGGGAGACAAGCTTTCCATTCAACCAATGATTTCATGTGTGGATGTGCGGGCACCTTCAGGGACACACTGTGTGCTATTGTGGACACTGTATCTGACATATTATTGGATATAAATAAAGGTATGTATTCCATTATTAATGCTTTTTTTCTGACTAAGGAATTTGTCTGCCTTCCCTTTTTTATTCACAAGCAAATAACATGTAATGATCCTAATCCTAATTAACTGAGTAAAAAAAGGCTAGTTCAAGTTAAACTGTAATCATTTTTGGCATGTATGTTTGGTCATCAATAAATTAATTTTTCATCACTTGTTTTTCTCAGGAAAAATTGACCTTAGCTACATTGACCCTGTGGTTATAGGCAGAGGTGTCTTCAGTGTTACTAATGACTTTGTGTGTGGAGTGGGGGGCTACATCCAGGATGTGCTCTGTGCCATTTTGGACACAATTCTAGATGTAGTGAAAGGTATTTACTCTCTTCGGTTAACATCTCTCTAATCTGTAACCTTAAAATATTAAAATGACAATGTAACACAGTATAATGTTGTTGTTTTTTACATTTACGTATTTGTTCTTCTCAGGAACCATGGATATAAGCTTCATGGACCCTGTGGTAGTTGGCAGAAATGTCTTCAGTGCTGCTGATGACACTGTGAGTGGAATAGTGGGCTACATCCAGGACGTGCTCTGTGCCATCGTAGACAGTATACTGGATATAACAAAAGGTACCTGCATCATATTTTAACCTTTGTATTGTTTGTGGTGCAATATTTACATTAAATATTTTTATTATCTTATTTGTTGTGTGACTCATTACTAAATCAACATTATTACTCAATAACTTAGATTGTGTTGGTCATGGGTGTATAATAGTACTTGTGTTTTTTATTGAAAATTATTGATTACATAATATCTTTTCCCATTGATCTTTAACTGTCTTTTCAAATGTTTGTATAACAGAAAAATGTTTTTGATTGAAGTAACTCACTGGAGTTTTGGCTTGAATGTGTGTTTGTTCTTCTCAGGAACCACTGACATTAGCTTCACTGACCCTGTGGTTGTTGGCAGAAATTTTTTCACTGTTACTAACGACTTTCTGGGTGGAATAACAGGATACATCCAGGATGTGCTCTGTGCCATCTTTGATGTAATACTGGACACTCTAGAAGGTAGAGTATTTAACCTTACCTAATCTATTGATGTGTCCCACTATAAGTTTGCTCTACTGGACCCTGCTAACTTTCACTTTGACTTGTCTGTTGATCAGACATCCAGCATGCTATGGGATTCAGCCCCATGTCAGCTCTGAAGAGAACAGCAGAAATCATCACAGAACAGATAAACATGCTCTGGAGCTACGTCTCCACAATGCTGATTGGTGAACAAGGTCTGTTTGAACATATGGCGACATATCATTTACAAATCATCCACATTACAATACTATTGCTGGTGTATCACTATGTTTGCATTTGCTGTAGTTACTCATACTAAGATATGAATAAGTATGGTAAGGGAAGAAATAGTAAACAATCAGAAGTTGTTTGTTTTAGTATTGAATGAACAGCAGCTTTAACTGACTTTGCGCTGTGCTGATATTTCAGGGATCATGCCTGAAGTGTCTGTTGACCCCATGAAAGTCGTTGAAGATGCCGTGTTGGAGTTCACAGACAAGAAAGATTTGTTTGTGGCTTACATGTCGAGCATGCTTGTTGGTGATCAAGGTATGCTCGTTTGCATTAGTTATATAGAATAATAACTTTAACTAAAACTTAGCTAAAAAATAAAGATACACACCTAGATACTTCAACATACACTGACACCTTGATGCAGATATTCTTCTCTTGTTTTAGGTGAACCTGTTGCCACACCTGTTGTAAATGTCGTTTCTGAAAAAGGTTTAACTTTTTTTTACAGTTTTAATACACCTAAAAGCATCTTACTAGCATATGATGGCAAATTACACCCCATTTGTACAACATGTCTGTTTCTTTTCTTTGTTTAGATGAAACTGTGGCTCCCCCATCCCCATCTGATATAAATTTGGTACGAAGGAAAGGTAAGCAATTGCAATTTTGTATCCCTTTTTGGTACTGTAACACTAAAATAATTTCTTAAAAATTAAGTTAATTGTCTTTTATTACCAAATTTTCTTTGAAATGTAGGTGAATTCCTGCCACCTTTCGAAAAAGGTAAGAAAACAACACCTGTATCGCAGACATGCGGTAATGTTTATTTTGGACAGGGGAAATGTGTGCAGCAAATAGTTGCCTTTCATGCATGTTCGCATTGATTTTTTTGTTTTTCTTATCACTTTGCATGAACTGGTCTCAAGTCTGCCTCATGTCGTGTTCAATGTAATACTGCAAGTCTGAAGTACGATGAAACTTTATGTCCAACTTGTTTGAATAAACTCCATTTCCCTTCAACAACTATGCATCAAAACCACTCCATACTTTTATTGTAATAAATGTCTATATAAGGTTATGGTGACTGCATCTCTCCCTCTGTTTCTTTGTTTGTTGGATGTAACATTTCATAAGACTCTGCACTCATGTGTTTTACCATTAAGTTGTTTTTTTCCCCAGTCATCGTGTTTTTGTGTCATATGTTAATTTATTTACTTATTTCTATGTTATATTGAGCATGATGGATTGTCTATGTCCTTTGGAGTTGCATTCCACTGAACATGCCACTGAAAATAGTCCCCAACAAATGCACTATTTAGTTTACTGCTGCTTTAGTAAAGTTTGCCAAAAAGTACCATGCCCAGATTTTTTAAACCTTTTTTAAATTAAACTAGGCTATATATCCATGATGCATTTGAAAAAAAAAAAAATAATAATTACATCTTCAGTAGAAATGTTGCAAAGTACTGAGAGATGAACTACTGCATAATTGGTTTTGGTTATTTCCTAAAATAAGTTGGCAGTTAGCTAATTTGAATGAAAAAAGCAAATGGGGAAAAGGCATTAACTGCATCATGTGGTGTGTGTGTACTATGTAATGTTATGAATGGTCTTTGTTCCCATTTCACCCCATCACATTCTTCTGTACCTGAAACAAAGTTTGGAGGGTCACATTGGTTGATGATACAGTTACAGAGATTATGAAAGCTGCCAAAGATGACGCTGCTGCTGATGCTGCTGCAGAGTTAAGTGAAGCCCCAGACTCAAAGATCGAGGAGGAGGCTGAAGTTCCCACTGAAGCTGCTAGTGAAGCAGATGGAAAAGAGGCAGATGATGGTGATGATTCATACGTTTTTTCTTTATTAGCCACATTCATTAGTCAGATGCAAGATCAATAACAGGCACTAAATCTGTTACTATCACATCACTAGTGAAACATGTCAGCCTTGAAGAGACTGAACATGAACCATCACTGGAAGAAGGAGAAGAGGTTGATATTTTGGAGGAGGATGCTGCACATGACAAGGAGGAAGAAGAGGAGAAAGGAGCAGGTACAGAAGAAGAGGGTGATATTAAAACAGAGATTGAAGAAGAAGAAGCACAGGAGCCACAAACTGGAGAAGAGGTTGTAGAAGCTGAGGGGGAGGAAGAGAAGACCACAGCTGAAGACTTTTTGGTACAAAGGGAGAAGGAAGAGGAAACAAAAACAGAACAAGATGCAGAAAAAGATGAGGAGGGGGAAAAGGAACCCAAAACGGAAGATTTGGTAGAGGATGAGGAGGAGGAGGAGGAGGAGGAGGAGACCAAAGCTGAAGGAGTTTTGGTAGAAGGGGAGGAGGAGGAAGATGAGGAGGAAACAAAAAAAGAAGAAGATGCAGTAGAAGAAGAGAAGACCAAAACCGAAGATATTGTAGAAGACAAGAAGGAGGAGACAAAAACTAAGGACGAGGAGGAGGAGACCAAAGCTAAAGAAGATGTAGTAGAGGATAAGGGGGGTGAGGAGACAAAAACACATCTGGTGGTAGAAGATGAGGAAGAGGAAAAGGAAGAGGAGGAGGTGGAGACCAAAACTGAAGACCATTTGTTGAAAGCTAAGGAAGAGGAGGAGACAAAAACTGACGTTCTGGTAGAAGATGCGCAGGAGGAAAAGAAGGAGGAGACCAAAACTGAGGTAAAAAAAAAAAAGAAAAAAAAAAAAAAAAAAAAAAAATATAAGAATAAAAAAAAAAAAAAAAAAAAAAAAAAAAAAAAAAAAAAAAAAAAAAAAAAAAAAAAAAAAAAAAAAAAAAAAAAAAAAAAAAAAAAAAATATTTTTTTTGGGGGAAAAAAAGGGTTTAAAAAAAAAAAAAAAAAAAAAAAAAGGAAAAAAAAGGAATTGTGGGAAATAAATATTAAAAACAAAGAGCCATCTGTCCAACAACTTGATCTGAAAATTCTGTTAGCTGAAGAAGAAACAACTGTTCACGACCAAGACGAATACTCTGACATCCTCGACGATCATCGTGATGAAAACAATAACAACAGTGAAAGTGGGAAAACTGACCTGAAACGAAAGAGGAAGGTTCATATTCCCTTTGAGAGGCTCAGAAGACTCGGATCCAGAGCTGCTCACAAACATCACCTTCACAAAGATGAAAAAGGTACAACACTCTTACTATTATCATCACATATTGTTCATCTTTTTTTCATTATTAGGTAATAAAAATGTTTCTGAATGGTGAGGGTGTTAATAATAATAAATTATCATCTTTACATTTTTTTTAGCATGTTTTCAAAGGACCACTTTGTTGTGACGTGACTAAAGTTCTTAGGCTGGATTTATTCAATAACAGATGTAAAATGTTTCA
Source organism: Perca fluviatilis (assembly GCF_010015445.1). Taxonomy (NCBI): domain Eukaryota; kingdom Metazoa; phylum Chordata; class Actinopteri; order Perciformes; family Percidae; genus Perca; species Perca fluviatilis. The sequence continues at coordinate 15,075,153 of NC_053131.1, read as the reverse complement.
TATTTTCATTTCAGTGTGTTTGTTAACATTGTGTTCATTTGTTTTGTGTGGTAATCATCAAGGTTTTAAACCAACAGAATGATTTTCATCACAAAAGGTTTTTCATTACAGATTAGAGAAACATTCCAACATTTATGAAACATTGTTTGATGTTTTATCCAGAGTCAGAGAAGATAAATAATATAAATAGCTAAACAAGCTAAATTGCAGCAAAGGAATTGTCACTTCCAGAACCACGGGTACATTGCAAACAGCAATTGCTAATAGATAGCCTAATTCAGCATACTTTTAATGGTGCCAAATTGCCAAATTGTGAACAAATATAGGCAAAAAAATACCAGGGCTCAAGTTGTAGCCCACAGTTGAGCTAGAAAACTCGCCCAGACACGTTTTCACCTCAATTTATGTTGTCAAATGCTGATCAGATGCTGATCAAGTCAACTCATGTCTTTGCAATGACGGTACTACAGTGTAGCTTCTAAATAGTTTTGACTTCAGTCAGAACGCTCTTAGGCAGTCGGGCTTATATGCCTCTGGGATCATAATATACTCCACTTGCTTGTTGGAAATATGGTCACCTTTGTCATTCATATCTCCATCGATGGCCCTGGTCCCATTCTAGAAAATTAGGTTTGTGTCTGAGAGTACCTGACAATCTCTGTACTGAACACATAGTGATTAAACCCAAAATGTTGGTGTATTTCTTGAAGAGATTAATTATAGACATAGTTTTAATTGAAAAGCAAAAGAGATGTACATAACCTGATCAAATTAAGTTTTATTTAGATCAGAAACTCATTCTGGCTTAGGTGTGAATAGCTGCATGGAAAGAGGATCTTAGGACTAATACAGTGACAGGAACACGTAAGTACCCAATTAGCTCCTTTAACTGTGCTCTTTTCTTTTCGATGACTCAGTACAGACAAATTTATTTCCCAAGGTGCTAATTGTGTACATAAGTGTTCCTGCTTTGGACCAGTCATTGCCTTATAGGCAGTCAGCCAATAGACTTTTTTCACGGCAGACATGATGTTGACCTGTCATAGTAGGAAAAGCACGGGCGCATTCAAAACCATTACTGATGGCTGCATTCCACTTAGGCCCTGGTATTATTCCTGCTGACTCACTGAAATAGCTTATTGGGACACTTGATGGAACTGAGCCATCGTTAAGGTTATCAATTTCAGCTGTGCTTTTCCTACTATGACAAGTCCAAATGTCTGCTGTGAAAAAGGTCCATATTCCAAGTGGCAGCTAGATGGTGCTGAGAGGCTGAAAAAAACATTGATAGTTTTCTGGATGAGGACACAAAACGTAAATGTATGATCTTCCCTCCACAGTGCATTATGTACCAATGAAAAATAATTACTGAACAACTTGTTATGACTTCGTTGTATATCAATATTATATTGTTTAGTTGTGGGGTGTTTTTGATCATAATGTTTTAGTGTTGTAGTATTTATATAGTGCTTATGCAAGCATGAGTATTTGTCATGATGACTAGTGTTTTTAGTGCTGTAGTGCTTATAGTGTTTATGCAAGCATGAGTATTTGTTATTATGACTATACTCTGATTGCCAGTCAGAATTGCACTGTACATTGTACTTTATAATTTTTGCACATTTCTGCATGATATACTTTAGTTCTCAAAGAAGTAAAGGAAAGACATGCAATGAAAGAAGTTAAAGATGCCATTATTAAAGGTAATACTGTTGAAATTGTGCACCTTCTTCACTTTGCTTACTCCCAAAATTCATTTTATATTTCTAAATTTTCCTATTTAAATGCATCAATGTTCTATAATTTAGTGAAAACAAGAAGGTACTCTATGCACAAAGGCACCTGATAGTTTTGCCTATGGAGATTTTTTGTTGCTTACAGACCTCAAAGCCGCAGAAACTGAAAAGGAGAAAAGAGACAAGGAGCCCAAAATTGAGGAAACCATAGAGATACAACTAAAAGAAGAAAAGCTAAAGGAGGACAAACCCCTTGAAAAGAAACCACTGAAGCCCAAAGGTAATTACACTTAATAATGAGAGTTAAAATATTATTCAAAAGAAATAAACACAAGGCTGTTACATTCTATGTAACAAAAGAAATGAAGTAAGAATGCTGCTAGATCATTTACTTCTTTAACTATACTGTAAATGCATATTTTAGCACAATTGGGACATACTGTAAAACAGTGTCAACATTGAAAGCAGGTGTATACCACCAGTTCATATAGTATTTCTCAAACAAAGTTGTGTCAGTATTAGTATTCTGGCCACTTGTACACAAAAGACACAGGATTCTTTGTCCTGCTTCAACTGCTCCAACATTAAGTCTGTTACAGACATCGTAGAGTACATTAAACATTGACACTTTGATGATTGCTTTTAGAAAAAGAGCCTAAGGAGAAGGAAGAATCTAAGAAACCATCCACAGAAGAGGCAGAAGTAAGGAAGCCTAAGGAGAAGGAAGAAACAGCAAAACCTAAAAAGAAGAGACAATTGGCAAAACGCTCTGAAGAAAAAACAGAACTGAAGAAACCACTCCAAGAACAGAAAGAAGTCAAGAAACCATCTAAAGAAGAGAAAGAAGACAAGAAACCTCTCAAAGAAGAGAAAGAAGTCAAGAAACCATCTAAAGAAGAGAAAGAAGACAAGAAACCTCTCAAAGAAGAGAAAGAAGTCAAGAAACCATCTAAAGAAGAAAAAGAAGACAAGAAACCTTTCAAAGAAGAGAAAGAAGTGAAGAAACCATCTGAAGAGAAAAAAGACAAGAAACCTCTCAAAAAAGAGAAAGAAGTCAAGAAACTGCCGAAAGAAGAAAAAGAAGACAAGAAACCTCTCAAAGAAGAGAAAGAAGTCAAGAAACCATCTAAAGAAGAGAAAGAAGGCAAGAAACCTCTCAAAGAAGAGAAAGAAGTCAAGAAACCATCTAAAGAAGAGAAAGAAGACAAGAAACCTCTCAAAGAAGAGAAAGAAGTAAAGAAACCATCTAAAGAAGAGAAAGATAAGAAACCATCTAAAGAAGAGAAAGAAGTCAAGAAACCATCTAAAGAAGAGAAAGAAGATAAGAAACCTCTCAAAGAAGAGAAAGAAGTCAAGAAACCTCTCAAAGAAGAGAAAGAAGTCAAGAAACCATCTAAAGAAGAGAAAGAAGACAAGAAACCATCTAAAGAAGAGAAAGAAGACAAGAAACCTCTCAAAGAAGAGAAAGAAGTCAAGAAACCATCTAAAGAGAAAGAAGACAAGAAACCTCTCAAAGAAGAGAAAGAAGTCAAGAAACCTCTCAAAGAAGAGAAAGAAGTCAAAAAACCATCTAAAGAAGAGAAAGAAGTCAAGAAACCATCTAAAGAAGAGAAAGAAGTCAAGAAACATCTCAAAGAAGAGAAAGAAGTCAAGAAACCATCTAAAGAAGAGAAAGAAGACAAGAAACCTCTCAAAGAAGAGAAAGAAGTCAAGAAACCATCTAAAGAAGAAAAAGAAGACAAGAAACCTCTCAAAGAAGAGAAAGAAGTCAAGAAACCATCTGAAGAGAAAAAAGACAAGAAACCTCTCAAAAAAGAGAAAGAAGTCAAGAAACTGCCGAAAGAAGAGAAAGAAGACAAGAAACCTCTCAAAGAAGAGAAAGAAGTCAAGAAACCATCTAAAGAAGAGAAAGAAGACAAGAAACCTCTCAAAGAAGAGAAAGAAGTCAAGAAACCATCTAAAGAAGAGAAAGAAGACAAGAAACCTCTCAAAGAAGAGAAAGAAGTCAAGAAACCATCTAAAGAGAAAGAAGACAAGAAACCTCTCAAAGAAGAGAAAGAAGTCAAGAAACCTCTCAAAGAAGAGAAAGAAGTCAAAAAACCATCTAAAGAAGAGAAAGAAGTCAAGAAACCATCTAAAGAGAAAGAAGTCAAGAAACCTCTCAAAGAAGAGAAAGAAGTCAAGAAACCATCTAAAGAAGAGAAAGAAGACAAGAAACCTCTCAAAGAAGAGAAAGAAGTCAAGAAACCATCTAAAGAAGAAAAAGAAGACAAGAAACCTCTCAAAGAAGAGAAAGAAGTCAAGAAACCATCTGAAGAGAAAAAAGACAAGAAACCTCTCAAAAAAGAGAAAGAAGTCAAGAAACTGCCGAAAGAAGAGAAAGAAGACAAGAAACCTCTCAAAGAAGAGAAAGAAGTCAAGAAACCATCTAAAGAAGAGAAAGAAGACAATAAACCTCTCAAAGAAGAGAAAGAAGTCAAGAAACCATCTAAAGAAGAGAAAGAAGACAAGAAACCTCTCAAAGAAGAGAAAGAAGTAAAGAAACCATCTAAAGAAGAGAAAGATAAGAAACCATCTAAAGAAGAGAAAGAAGTCAAGAAACCATCTAAAGAAGAGAAAGAAGATAAGAAACCTCTCAAAGAAGAGAAAGAAGTCAAGAAACCTCTCAAAGAAGAGAAAGAAGTCAAGAAACCATCTAAAGAAGAGAAAGAAGACAAGAAACCTCTCAAAGAAGAGAAAGAAGTCAAGAAACCTCTCAAAGAAGAGAAAGAAGTCAAGAAACCATCTAAAGAAGAGAAAGAAGACAAGAAACCTCTCAAAGAAGAGAAAGAAGTCAAGAAACCATCTAAAGAGAAAGAAGACAAGAAACCTCTCAAAGAAGAGAAAGAAGTCAAGAAACCTCTCAAAGAAGAGAAAGAAGTCAAAAAACCATCTAAAGAAGAGAAAGAAGTCAAGAAACCATCTAAAGAAGAGAAAGAAGTCAAGAAACCTCTCAAAGAAGAGAAAGAAGTCAAGAAACCTCTCAAAGAAGAGAAAGAAGTCAAGAAACCATCTAAAGAAGAGAAAGAAGACAAGAAACCTCTCAAAGAAGAGAAAGAAGTCAAGAAACCAATTAAAGAAGAGAAAGAAGTCAATAAACCATCGAAAGAAGAGAAAGAAGTCAAGAGACCTCTCAAAGAAGAGAAAGAAGTCAAGAAACCATCTAAAGAAGAGAAAGAAGACAAGAAACCTCTCAAAGAAGAGAAAGAAGTCAAGAAACCATCTAAAGAAGAGAAAGAAGACAAGAAACCTCTCAAAGAAGAGAAAGAAGTCAAGAAACCTCTCAAAGAAGAGAAAGAAGTCAAGAAACCATCTAAAGAAGAGAAAGAAGTCAAGAAACCTCTCAAAGAAGAGAAAGAAGTCAAGAAACCATCTAAAGAAGAGAAAGAAGACAAGAAACCTCTCAAAGAAGAGAAAGAAGTCAAGAAACCTCTCAAAGAAGAGAAAGAAGTCAAGAAACCATCTAAAGAAGAGAAAGAAGACAAGACACCTCTCAAAGAAGAGAAAGAAGTCAAGAAACCATCTAAAGAAGTGAAAGAAGACAAGAAACCTCTCAAAGAAGAGAAAGAAGTCAAGAAACCATCTAAAGAAGAGAAAGAAGACAAGAAACCTCTCAAAGAAGAGAAAGAAGTCAAGAAACCTCTCAAAGAAGAGAAAGAAGTCAAGAAACCTCTCAAAGAAGAGAAAGAAGTCAAGAAACCATCTAAAGAAGAGAAAGAAGACAAGAAACCTCTCAAAGAAGAGAAAGAAGTCAAGAAACCTCTCAAAGAAGAGAAAGAAGTCAAGAAACCATCTAAAGAAGAGAAAGAAGATAAGAAACCATCTAAAGAAAAGAAAGAAGTCAAGAAACCATCTAAAGAAGAGAGAGAAGACAAGAAACCTCTCAAAGAAGAGAAAGAAGTCAAGAAACCATCAAAAGAAGAGAAAGAAGTCAAGAAACCTCTCAAAGAAGAGAAAGAAGACAAGAAACCATCTAAAGAAGAGAAAGAAGTCAAGAAATCCTCTAAAGAAGAGAAAGAAGTCAAGAAACTATCTAAAGAAGAGAAAGAAGACAAGAAACCATCTAAAGAAGAGAAAGAAGTCAAGAAACCTCTCAAAGAAGAGAAAGAGGTCAAGAAACCTCTCAAAGAAGAGAAAGAAGTCAAGAAAGAAGTCAAGAAACCATCTAAAGAAGAGAAAGAAGTCAAGAAACCATCTAAAGAAGAGAAAGAGGTCAAGAAACTTCTCAAAGAAGAGAAAGAAGTCAAGAAACCATCTAAAGAAGAGAAAGAGGTCAAGAAACTTCTCAAAGAAGAGAAAGAAGTCAAGAAACCATCTAAAGAAGAGAAAGAAGATAAGAAACCATCTAAAAAAGAGAGAGAGGTCAAGAAACCTCTCAAAGAAGAGAAAGAAGTCAAGAAACCATCTAAAGAAGAGAAAGAAGACAAGAAACCTCTCGAAGAACACAAGGTAGTCAAGAAATATCTCAAAGAAGAGAAAGAAGAAAAAGAAGAGAAGTCGATCAAAGAGGAGATGAAAGCACCCAAAGAAAGGGTAGATTTGATACCATCTAAGAAAGAGAAAAAACTGAAAAAGCCTCAAGAGGAGAAAGCAGAAAAAGAGATGAGGCCTAACGAACTGAAGGAAAAGACATCTTTTATGGAAAGGAACGAAGTGACAAAACCCTCTAAGGACACGAAGGAAGAAAGGGAGCCACAAAAGGAGGAGAAAGAACTTAAGAAACCTACAAAAGAAAAGGAGGGAAAAGAGATTAAGGAACCATCTGAAGAGAAGAAAGACAGAAAGCCTTCAAAGAAAGGGATAGAAGACAAGAGGCCTTCAATGGAAGAGAAAGAAGAGAAAAGGCCTTCCGTGAAGGAAAAAGAAGTTAGGAAGCCCTCTGAAGAAGAGACAGAAACTAAGAAGGCCCCTGTCCAGGAAAAGGAAGTCAAAAAGCCGATAAAGAAGCTGTCTGTGGAGGAAAAACCTTACAAAAAAGAGAAAGAACCAACAAAAGAAGAGAAAGAACCAACAAAGCCTAAAGAGGCCGAAGAAGTTAAAAAGCCTCACAAAGAAGAGAAAACCGTAATAAAGCAGACAAAAGAAGAACCAGAGAAGATCTCCAAAGAGAAGAAACAACCAGCTAGGTCTTCCAAAGAGGTGGAAGAAAAGGAAAAGCAAGGAAGACCTTCAAAAGAAAGGGCCGTACCAAAGAAGCCCTCAAAAGATCAACAAGAGCCAGAGAAACCTTCTAAAGATGAAAAAGAACCGACACTGTCTAGAAAGGAAGAAAAAGACGTTTTAGAGAAACCCTCCAAAGACAAGACAGTGGTCAAGATGATTCCAAAAAAAGACAAGGAACCAACGATTTCTAAGGAAGAAACAATACCAACAAAGCCTTCTAAGGACAAAGAACCTGTCAAGAAGAGAGATACTAAGACAGGTAGGCATAGGCCAGCAAAGCAGTGTTTTTAGTAATCACACAAAAAATGGATCCATTGAATAATCTGTTAACAATAGTAAGAGCCTACAGCCATGCCACCAGCTCTGTGAGGCTCTACACAGGATGCTTTGAGTGAAAGGCTAAAATGCTCACCAGGACAATGATGTCATGTTGATGTTTATCAGGTAATGTTCCCCATGTTAACCATCTTAGTTTAGTGTGTTAACATGCTAACAGGTGCTAATAAGCACTGAACACAAAGTACAAGTGAGGCTGATGGGAATTGAATTAGTTTTTACAGGTATTTGTAGAGGGGCGTAGATGGCCTGACTGAAGTCTAAAGAGGGCTATATATAATTTATGTAAAACTGCTTCATAAGCTTTGCCTTTTTATTTCAGACACTGGACCCATAAAGCCTGTAAAGAGGATTAAAGTAGTCAAGAAGGGGGTTGGGGCTGTCTTAAAGGAACATCTTAATGTAACAAAAGCAGGTGAATAAATGAATCCTTGTTTCATAGAAGAAGAATTAGCATAGAGTACCATTTCATGTTTAATGTAAATGACTGTAAGATGAGCTAGTGAATTATACTTTTGAATATTCCCCAATAATAGAGGTTCCTGAAGTCCCTAAAGCCAAACCAAAAACCGCAAAGAAAGGTAAGAACATGCGTTTAATATTATTTTGTCAATTGTTAACTCATTTGTAAAAGTAAATTGAATCTGATGTTATTTCGCTGTTTAGATGCTCCATAACCTAATATCTCACCAATCATTAATCAGACTATTTAAGAATAAGACTAGTTAGATATTATACATATTTTCTGTTTGCTGACATAACTTTTTATGTGTAGGATACATAAAAAGTATCTATTAAAAGAAAGGTAATACAAAGCCATCCATAGAGCCATACAGGGAGCATGGCTGAAATCTTCCACAAAAAAATCATGTTATAATCACATTATCTGTGATTGATATTTTTCATATGTTTGTCCACTACATTGCAAAATACAGCAGACTTCATCACTCAACATCAATGCAATGTAAAATAAAATAAAAACCTTAATTGTAGAATAATCTTTCTGCTGTTCATTTCAGCTGATGAACCCAAGAAGGCAGTAAAGGTGGAGAAAACTGTGAAAAAGCAGATAGTTCCTGTCCTGAAACAGGGACACATGAACGTTACAAAAACAGGTAAGTAACCGGCCACAGGGCTCTGCCCTACCATCAAATATTTTATTTTGTGTGAACTTGAGATCATGCCTAATACCTTTCGTGAATATGGAGATGTTTCTTTCTTCTCAGTACAAGTTATAGTGGGATACACGTTCCTTAAAACTGCATTCACGTTCTGCCACAAAATGTATGGAAAGGGTGCAGAATTTATTTCAACATTTTAGTGTCTCAAATTAAATTTGTTGAGGACTTAAAAAGGTATCATAAAATACAGAATTTGACTTTAAAAATGGTGCAAGAACCCTGACATTTTTGTTTTAGAACCTGAGCTTCTCAAGGGGAAGAAGGCCGAGCCAGGTTTGTTTTTCCTCTGTATCTTAATTTATTTCATAATGTATTTGTTTTTCTTTTAATTTGAATCTTATTGTATTTTTCAACTGTAGTTTACTTTGTGGTTTCTCACTTAACTGTATATATTAGAATTAATAGGGCCATGTATTTTCTCTAGCACCTGTTATCAAAGTAAAACCTAGAGCTGCTGAAAAAAAGAAAGGTATGCGGCAGAAGTGTGTTTCTGTAGTGATTTAGTAGCTATTACCTTAACATGTGGCTGCTGATTAAATGCTCAAAACATCATCTTAAGTATTATTTCAAGGACATACTGATTTTGGCAATGCATGTTTTTCCAACTGCTTTATTTTTTGGATTGGGACTAAAATAATGTCATGAAGATACAAAAGCAATCTGACAAATTTAATTTGACCATCTTTTAACAGTGCGTTGTCCTTGTTTCATAGAAGAATAATTAGCATAGAGTACCATTGCATGTTTAATGTAAATAACTGTAAGATGAGCTAATGAATTATACTTTTGAATATTCCCCAATAATAGAGGTTCCTGAAGTCCCTAAAGCCAAACCAGAAGCTGCAAAGAAAGGTAAGAGCATGCTTTTAATATTATTTTGTCAATTGTTAATTCATTTGTAAAAGTAAATTAAATCTGAATCTGTTATTTAGCAGTTTAGATGCTCAGTAACCTAAAAACATATCAAGAATTAAACTCTAGTTAGATGTTATGCACATGCATATTTTCAACTTACATAAAAAGTTACATATTAAAAGAAAGTGTCACATAATACAAACTGATCTTTATACAAACCTAAAACTTAAGGGCTTTTTGATATCATCATTTTCCATCAGTGGCAGCTCCAAAGGAGCCCAAGAAGGAACTAAAGGAGCAACTCAAAGCTAAACCTGTAAAACCAGGTAATACAAAGCCATCCATAGAGCCGTACAGGGAGCATGGCTAAAAAATACTGTTATGATACATGTACAGTTTTTTGACAATACAATATTTGTAAAAGCATAAGAAGTGCTTACTCATAGAAGCTCACAAAGACAGGCCCGACCGGAGCCTAAAGAAGGCTAAATAGATTGATACGTTTCTTTTGTTCAATGCAGGGTATTATTATTTCCTCTGTTTTATTATGTGAAACTGTTCATTCAGCTTTGCCTTTTTATTTCAGACGCTGGACCCAAAAAGGCTGTAAGGAGGATTAAAGTAGTCAAGAAGGAGGTTGCGTCTGTTCTGAAGGAACATCTTAATGTGACAAAAGCAGGTGAGATAATACAGCATGTAGAAAAACAGACCACAGTGACGTTTTATCCTTGTGGTTAGTATTTGATGAATTTTGCAGTGACGCAGCTTACACCCAGTTATTTAAATAGAACGAAAGAAATTAAAAACAGAGACTGCCGAAAATTACATTATTGGTCACTTGATTAAATAGCTTAAAACAACTTATGTTTACATGTCTCTATTAGTTTTCAACAAACATCAAATTGGAATCACAATATGCTAACAGTATTTTATATGTTTCAGGTACTTGGCAAAATACAATAGACTTTACCAGCAATACAATGCTGTGTAAAAAAAAAAGTGAAATAGAAACTGAACATGTTGTATAATCTTTCTGCTGTTCATTTCAGCTGATGAACCCAAGAAAGCAGTAAAGGTGGAGAAAGCTGCGAAAAAGCAGATAGTTCCTCTCCTGAAAAAGGAGCACATGAATGTTATAAAAACAGGTAAGTAACCAGCCACACTCTGGCTCCATTGTGTAATCATAATCAAAACAACTTGAAAAAGTATCAATCCGACATAGAAGTGACAGATTGAATTCCACCAACCATTATATGTTTATTGTGAACCTAAAATAGGATGATGAATTATATTTTTTAATATTCTCCAATAATAGAAGTTCCTGAAGTTTCTAAGGTGAAAGCCAAAACAGAACATGCAAAGAAAGGTATGAGCATGCTTTTAATCCTTTGTGTCCATTGTCAATTACCGTAATTTGTAAAAGTAATATGAATCTTTCTTTTATGCTGTTTAGATGTTAAATCTCTCATTTTAAGGTGCTGTAGGTAGAATTGGGAAGATCCAGGACTTAGCCAAAACATTTGAACATCGACAACTTCTCAGTCCCTCCCCCCTTTCTGCTAAAGCCCAAAACGGTCTCCTAAGACCCTCCCCCCACAAGGGAGAATGAATTTACCTACTGCACCTTTAATCTGACCACTCAAGAATGAATGTTTGCTGACACATAATCATGTTAGAACACATAGTTATCATATAACTATCTTTATATATATATATATATATATATATATATATATATATATATATACTGTATATATAATACTATAATTTTTCACCAGTGGCAGTTCACAAGGAGCCCAAGAAGGAACAAAAGGAAAAGATCAAAGCTAAACCCGCCAAACCAGGTAATGCAAAGTCGCATTGATGCCGAAGTCTGGAATCTAAAAAATAAATAAAGCTGAACCACTGAAAATCCTTCATCAACAACTTTATATTATCCATCCCATTCATATCAATGAGGGTAGGCTAAATAACAGAATTCGGCGAAATGTGATTGTTGTCTTTTCACGCACAAATTGCAGGGAATTTAAATCAAAAGCAATATACCAAAGTGGCCAGAGTATCAGTTTAAAATGCAGATGTTTTTGATTTAAAATTGTACTAACTGTGTGCACTCTTTTGTGACACAGAAGTTCCAAAGGAAAAGACCAAAGCGGCTCCTGCTAAGAAAGGTAACACACATAATAAGTTTATGAGTTACTAATAATGTTTTCATCACCAAAGAGCAACATGATTATTTCACAATAAAAATAAAACTATCCTGTTGTAAGAAACATTGTGCCATTGACACACAGTAGCTGTTGTTCCAAAAGAAAAGGCCAAACCAGTCATCTTGAAAAAAGGTAAGATAGGAGCATGTTATATTACTATAGAAAATAATAAACTAATGTGGAACTGCAATTACTGTATTTGATTTTATTCCCAAATTTCTGCTGACAGAAAAAGAGGATACTCCCAAAAATGTCTCTCTGGTTAAACAGCGAGTCAAAATAGTGCCTATGAAAAAAGGTACATTATTTGGGTTTGTGTTTTTAATTTTGGTTGCAGATTCTTGCATGTTTTAGTGAATTGAGTCAGTGATCCTAAGCATACACCCATTGTTTTTGTTTTCAGAAGTCAAGGCACCCAAAGAGAAAGTAAAGGCGGTCTCTGCAAAGACAGGTATAGCACATTTTAAATATAAATATAAAACATATAAATATAAGGTCAAAATATTCATGACCCTCCAAGGGGATTTGGTTTTGCATAACAAACTAGGTCATTTTGTAATGTAATGTGATATGTTTCCTTTAGCATCCGAGGATTCAAAACAGAAGCTTAAACTAGCTCTAACAAAGAGAGGTGAGACATACTTTTGTATTTAGCTTTATCATTCCAATGTGTCATCTTATTTTCTGGAATGACGAATCTAAAATCTCTTTACACAGAACCTGCTCCACTCAAGACAAAACCAGCCCCTTTTGTCAAAGGTAAGGACACTAAACAACATTTATTTTTCCACGTTTAAATTTAAAGCAATTGATTTTCTCACTCATTAATTATTTCCCACAGAAGCAGAAGTACCACAAAAAAATGTCTCAATAACAAAGGAGAAGGTGAAGGTTGTGCCACTGAAGAAAGGTACATCTTTTTATTTACACTAGCTTTAATATGTTTCATGTGCTCACCACTACAGTATGTCTTTTAAGTGCTAACTGCTTGACATCCATTGATGAGTTTTGCATTTTAGAAATAACAAAGCTATTCTATTTTTTATTCAACTGTATGTATTAGCACACTAATACTGTAGGCTTATGTGATCTTATAGTGCCTGTAACTCCATAAGAGAAAGTAGAGCCAGCACCAACAAAAATAGTTGCAGCAGTGATTAAACTAGTTTTACCCACCAAATATCATCCATATTTTTTTTTGACAGTGTACTTCAAACAATGCTTAAATTAAACTGCAGTTGTAAATGAGCTATATTAACATGGACACAAAGTGCTGTAAACAGACAACTGAACTGATATTTTTGTGATTATTGTTTGCTTTAGGAGCTGAGGTTCTCATGGAAAAGAAGGCCAAGCCAGTCACTTCCTCAAAAGGTTTGTATTGTGTTTTTTTCATTTATTCTTTTATTTTTAATCAGGTTGCAGATTTGCAATAGTTTCTTTTGGGTTTCTTATGTAATGGTATACATTAGAATTATTGTGGCCGTGTATTTTCTCTAGCACCTGTTATCAAAGCAAAACCTAGATCTGCTGAAAAGAAGAAAGGTATGAGTAGCTATTAAAATATGGCTGCTAATGAAATGCTCATACAGACTTCATGTTTTATTGCCGCATGATAATGACGCAGCTTAAAACAGCAATGTTGAAAATATCATCGTGAATTACATTTCAAAGATGTTGACGAAACTACCCCAAATTTGTCATGTTCATGTTTAAGCTTCACTTGAAAATGGATATGAGTTACTGTAAAATGACAAATCTGTTTCAATGAATTGGGATTACCTGAAAAAGTCTTAGAGCCGAAGAACTTAAGATTTTAGAGATGCATGTTTTTCACACAGCAGAGATGGCATGCTTTATCTAAGCTGCTTTGCATAGGTGTGAAAAGTGGCTTGAAAAAGGCGTGTAGCATTTTAGATAGAGTTATTGTGACATTTCCCCCTGTTTATTTTAATGCAGAAGCTGATGTGAAAGAAAAGGCAAAAGTCTCAAAGAAAGGTGCTGATTAGTTGTACTTTCTGTCTAATAGAATATAGTGTGGGTGCAATTTCAAGAAATATGATGGAGTTTCAGTACATCATCTGTCACTTATCAAACAGCAAGAATCATCACGCCACTTGTTTTTTCTTCTTTCTCTGTAGAACCTGAGGCCAAGCCAGTTCTTGCCAAAAAAGGTAATGCAGATACAATCCATGTTTATTTGGCAAATGTTAACTATTCTTAACACAGATCTTCTTTTTTACACACAGCACCTGAGGTTGCAAAGGAGAAGCCTAAGCCAGCTCATGAGACGAGAGGTAAATATTTGATTAAAGCAACAACAAAGTCAGAGGCAAGACATCATATATATATATATATATATATATATATATATTTAAAAAAAGAATCATAATCTAATTATTTTTTCTTCATTTGAATTAGCTCCTTCTAAAACAGAGGCTGAAAAAAAGAAGGAAAAGGTCAAATCCCTTCTAAAGACGAAAGGTAGCCGGCCACTGCCATCTGCCTGCAGATCATCTAGTTTTATATAATCAGAAGCTAATTACCATATTGTTACTTCAGCAACTATAACCAAACTAAAAAAAAGCTACTTACTGAGTATCAGCATTACATTACTTACATTCTTATTTACTCAGAGCCCAAAGTGCCGGAGGACAAAGTCAAACCAGCTCGTGAAAAAGGTACAAAATCAACATACTTCATTGTCATGTTTGGTGGCAAATACATAAACTGAATAGAAAACAAATCAGCTCTTTTTGTCAGTTTGGCAACTTCCTTTAACGTGCTGTAATTATTTACTAAGCATTGTCACAAATAAACGTTTATTAACATGAACGGTTTTCTCCCAGCATTGTTGAGGAAAAAGGCCAAACCAGTCCATGTAAAGAAAGGTACATTAGTGGTGCTTCAGTAGGAGTAATCCATATAACCAGTGTGTGATTGTGCTTAAAGTGATCAAGTCACAAAATACAGGTCATTGTATTCTGTAGAAAAAGCTCTGATTGGGATGCTCAGAAGAGAAACAAGCATTTTGCCTATGAGATCAACAATGAATTTAGAGAGTGATTTCTCTGCTGCAGCTCCATAGGCAAACAGCGGTTTCTATACAGTGATTCTGAGAAACACTGTATGCTTCTTTAGGCAGGTGTAGTTGGTAGATCTGCAAAACACTGCATACACAGATTTTGTTAGGCTTTTATAGCTCACCTTGTACTTTCTAAAAGATAGACAATAAAGAGCTAAGATGCCAAAGCAAAGGCTATCCACCAAGCATTAACAATGTGTTGAAATGTCTGGAACGTATCTGGACGCTTCATGCCCTTTGCTCTACAGTGGAATCTTGGATCATTGTTTTTGCAGATAAGTCCCCAAAAAAGGTCGAAATTAATATTTCTCTGCTCAACAGCGATGAAGTGTCTAACACTAATTACAGCTTTTTAGGTGTAGATTGCTTATGCTCTGCAAGCTGATTTAAGCTTTTAAAAATGTAATGTTGTTGTGGTAAGGCTGTAGCTCCAACTGCAATATGCATTGTTGGAAAATTTGATAATTATTGCTTCCGCTCTCAAGTTCTGTGTCCCGATTGGCAGAGTCCGACCTTAGTTTTACTTTTGCAGAAGTGGAGACTCCTAAAGAAAAGGACAAACTTGCTGCAGTGAAAAAAGGTACAGTGTTTGTACACATACTCTGACCTCTGGTCAATCCCCAGTCCACGCTGGGCTCGTCTGTGTGGAGTTTGCATGTTCTTCCAGACTTTCTTTTCTTTTATATTTTTCAACATACTATACTCTGATCACTTTTTTAAACATAAAATTCTATGAATGTTTTAGACATAGTTTATTTGTTTGGATGGTGGCTCTGTGGTTAACACTGCTACCAGTAAGTAGGCCCTGCAGACTCTGAGCCCTGGTTTGATCCCCTGACAGGGCTGGGCTTTTGTGTGTAGTTTGCATGTTCTTCCAGACTTTTTTCGACATGCTATACTATGACTTTTTTCCTACCTTTTTTCAACATACTATACCATAACTTGTTCGACATGCTATACTATGACTTTTTTATCACTTTTTTCGACATGCTATACTATAATTTTTTCGACATACTATAGTATGACTTTTTTTACATTATATACTATAATTTTTTCGATGTACTCTACTATGACTTTTTCGACATGCTATAATATGAAATGTTTTGACATACTATACCATGACTTTTTCATCACTTTTTTTGACATACTATACCATGACTTTTTCGACATGCTATACTATGAATTTTTTCATAAATGTTTTTGACATACTATACCATGACTTTTTCAACATGCTATACTATGAATTTTTTCATAAATGTTTTTGACATGCTATACCATGACTTTTTTATCACTTTTTTCGACATACTATACTTTGACTTTTTTCATCACGTTTTTCGACTTTCTTTTTCGATATACTATACTTTGAATTTTTCATCACCTTTTTTCAACACCAGTTTTTCAAATGGCTGATATGCCAAACATTTGTTACTTAATCCACACAAATTATATATCAATACATTTGCAAATGCTTTCTGGTCCCACGGTGAGTTCATTATATTGATACAGTTTAGGCTTTTTTGAGGCTTCTTTGTCGGCAAGTTTACCAGGACTCTTTCAGTTAATACAGTAGCAAGCAGTTTATACACAAACAGGTGTGATCATTAAACATTAAAGCCAGGGCTAGGCTTGATTACAGTTGGAAGGTCCAGCTTCTGTTCTCCTACACCAGAGTCTTCCTTTGCCAGATCATCCTCCAAGGCGCTGCGGAGGAGGGTCTGGCTAGTCCACATAGCACTCCGGGATGGGAGAAAAACGTGCTCTGGTTTTTTGGCATTTCTTTAAACCTATCACAATCGTCATGGGCGACGCTAAACTCCGCACGGAGCCGCTGCAAAACGTGTATGTTTAAAAGTTGTTTTAGTCGTGCAAGAGAAAACTCAGATTGAACAGGTAGTCTAGCTAGCTGTCTGAATTTACCCTGCCGAGATTTGAGGAGCAGTTAACCATAGTCCTCAGAAATCAACCGGATTTTTAAATTTCAACACAAAGAAAGCGGAAGGAAATGGACAACGGTAAAAAGAAATGCATCCATCGGAATTTCCTGTGGCACCCGAGCAATCTTGGAATGTGGAATGTTGTGGAAATAGACTAACTATACCATGACACTGCACTTTTCCCCAGACAAAAAAGATTAAAATTACAGTAATATGAACACCTAGAAAATGCATTTCCTACAGAAACTGTGTATTAATGCTGAAAAGCTAAATTGCTAAAGCTAATATTCTGGCTTAAATGCGTAACAAGAATGCAAAGTAGTGAGAATAGTTGGAAAAGTGGTTTTAATTAGTACAAATTTCATTGAATTGTAAAATAATACCTATAATATATGAAACAACAGTAGGATATTTTATGGTTTTCTGAAAAGCTCTCTGTATTTTTTACAAAGAGGGCTAAATCTTAAGGAATGCTGAATCCACATTCACACAATAACACATTACAATTCATTCATATTAATAATATATACAATATATCGTGTGTATTTGTGTATTTATAATAACAACAATAATACATTATTAATTATATATGTGTGTGTGTGTGTGTGTGTGTGTGTGTGTGTGTGTGTGTGTGTGTGTGTGTGTGTGTGTGTGTGTGTGTGTGTGTGTGTGTGTGTGTTTACTCCTGTACTTAGAGTTGTCTACTTGTGATCCGATTACTCAGAATTTTTAATACCTGATCAAAACGGGGCCTCTTTCTCTTCATATCTATATATTGATATGTCCTTCTCTGTCAATATATCTATCTGCTGTAACAAAATAGTGGCACAGATAGACAAAACGTTTGAACCCCTATCATTTCTTACTCTTTATTTTGCATACTTCATCCCTTTCCCACTTTTTAAGCTATGTATATTGCCTTAGCTGCAATCTTGATTCTTAAGAAACATTGTGACCAGACAATTTACAGTACACCTGCTACTGTAGACCTGAATTATTCATGGGCAAAAATAACCTTTTTTTTTTCTATCTTTTTTTTGAAAAAAACAGTTGAGAAGAAGGCAGCCAAAGAAGAGAAAGCTAGAGGTACAGTGTGCAATCAGCATTGGACATTAATATCAAATGAGTAAAATCAGCTGAATGTCTATGTGAAATCTTTGACTAATAATAGTTATTAATCTTGCGTTGCTATTTACAGAGGACAGAGTTCTTAAAGAGATACAGGAGCCAGCAAAGAAAGGTATAATTGTTTGTTAAACAGCTCAAATCTGAGTGTTGAAACTTTATTTACAAGCAAATAAATGCTCTTTTTGTTGTAGGAAAACCTGCTGAGAAGAAAGTCGCCAAGGAGAAGAAAATAAAAGGTATTTTATAGCGAAGCTCCAATTTTGGGTAATATTACACTGTATTGTTTATGGTTAACACTGTGTTCTTATTTTGATAGCAGAGCCTTCTGTATCAGACAGCTTTCAAATGGAAGGTAAGTACAAATTCCCCTCTCAGAACCGAAATATCGCACAAGTGTGCAAATTGCATGCTCTGTCTTCTGTCTGGATGCCAGAGAGAGGCGAGGAGCGCACTGAACTGTACTGTTGTATATTATACTGTTCTCCACAGAAGAGCTGCCCTACTTCCAGTGTTTCTTTGTGGACGAGGATGAGGCCCAGTTTCCTTTCTACGCCTTCTCACCACTACAAATTTGAAGCTTCAGTCTGAATCCAGTCTGAGGTTTACAATTTAGTCAATTTTACTGATAATGACACGGTCACGTCACACCCTGCACTGCTGAAACGCAGCATGCTGTCCACTGATGGTCTTCAAGAGAAAACCCTGGACAGCAGAGGATGAGGGGTGATTTTATGTGATGGACCGACTTTATTTTACTTCCAGATTTGGTTGAGCTCTCATACCAAATACATGCAGCTTGTGTCATTCCTTTCCATTTTTTTTATTATTATTTTATTGTTTTGAAAGGTGGATATAATCAAAATGATGGAACAATAATGATGGAACAATATCTTATATTACCTCTGTGGATCATTCATTTGGATCCTCACAGCAACACATTTTTTAAGAAGGAACATAATGTTGTAAACGGACTACAAACATGGCCACGATTCAAGGCGGACGAGGGTTCAGTTCTCACATTTACTTGAAAAGTGGTTTGTACAGTAATCGTACTTACATTTTTATGCACTGTCATCTGTGTAATTTTACCTTTTCCTTCACTGCATTGTAGTTGGTAATTTTTCTAATGCTGAACTTCCTGCTATTAAAAGCCCTTGAACGAACAATTGAGCATTTATAGTGTTTGTGCATAATTCCATTATTCTTGCTATTGTTTCAGCCATTTTAAGGAAACCTTGTTCCTCACAAATATTCCTCTATCTAAAGAAAGGAAAGTTTTTTTTTCTGTTTCTGTGTACTATGTCTTTTATGTGTAAAAAGGAATGACCACGCACTGTATATGAGAGCTCCCAAACGAACACTACCTTTAAAGTCTTATTAAATGGCCGACATATGCACCAGCTCCTCATTTTGACATTGTTGCTAAAAAAAAAAAGCATTGCCTGCACTGTCAGAATGAGGTTTGAGTTCATATTTACTTTTTCTACCATCAAGTATTAGATTTATTCTATAACTGGACGACATGTTGGAAAAGTTATTTTTCCAGCTGCTAACTCTGTTCCAATTCTTTTACTTAAGGCATTTGAATATGATGCTACTTGTTTTAGTCAATGAGAGGGCGAGTATAAGTCTTTTCTTGCACTGTTATCAAAGATGTTTTACAAGCTGGAACATTAAAAGTAGGGCACATGTGATGGATTTTTTTTTTTTTTGTCAATCAAAAAGGATGTGGCTAACAGCGATTTCTTGATAGACCAAAAACACAACGTCACTAACTTTGGTCAGTGGCTGTTTGTCTGTGTGCATAACGTAGAAACATGATATATTTTAGCAACCTTTTGAACAGGTTCTTAACATATATACCATGATATTGATGCATTACCTCTTTTATTTTATTACATCTTATCAACTATATATACAAAAAAGTTACCGGATTCATACAGATTATGAATATCCTGTGCATGTGATGTACAGTGTGGATTACATGATTTCAGATTGATTTTTAAGTCACGTATTTGAAATCTCTGAAGAATGATAGAAGATAATGACAAGTGAACTGCACGAATCAGCTTGTCTAATTTGACAACTTGAATGTGGTTGTTAACATGATCATGTCGAAGTTATTTATCACATGGAAATGAAACATTTATCTCTTTGGTCAGATCTGCACAGCGTTTGATTACACTCTAAATTGATGCAGATGGCGTCACACGTTTGGGCAGCCGATTTCAGATGTAAACTTATGCAAACTTATTTCACAGCTTATACCAGCTGTTGTTTACAAATGGCTTTTTACATTACGCTCCATATGCCGCATAGGAGACAGTTAATTCAGCATGTGGCATTACTTCCAAGTCTACTGAAAAGTAAATCCACTTGTCATTTTTATATTAGAATAATAAAAACACTCGGTTACACTTTACTTGAAGGTATCTACATAAGAGGGACATGACACTGGCATGAACGTGTCATAAACATTATAAACAAGTCACAAACGTTTATGACATAACACTTCTTTTAGTAAGCGTCATTCGGTTTTTGTCATGACAAGTTATGGTTAGGGTTAGGGTTAGGGTTAGGGTTCATGTGTCATGACTGTGTCATGGCAGTGTCATGTGTCCATGACAGTGTCATGTCACTCTTATGTAGCTACCCTTCAAGTAAAGTGTTACCAAACAGTCTTTATTAGTCCGGTGCATAAGACCCTCTGCAGCCCACAGTGAGCTCAGGCTCCAGTAACTCCTGGAGTTTTATAGGGTGATCGCTGATGTTGTAGGTGTACAGTAGGTTTTGTTTTCCAAAATGACAGTGCACTGTCTTTGAATATTTATTTTGAGTTATTGGATTTTAGTAAAGATGTGGTTGCCAGTATAACAAAGTATGTTTTGATTCATGGTGACAACACATGAATATTTGTTTCAATTGTTATAACTGAATTGTATCTAAAGACTCCCTTTAACCAGGTAAACATGTGCAATACATACTTTTTTTTTGAATATCTCAGTGATCAACACACTGTATGTTTGTCTGTTAGTCCTTGAATGAAATGTGCATGATGTGTGTGTTTTTTGTTTTATGCTCACAAATGTTTTGTGATATCTTTTCCCAACTTTGAGAATGGCAACATTAAATACTTGAACTATGAATCATAACTGACATTTGTCTCTCAGTGATGTTGCTAACATGTACAACTACCTAACCATTAATCTTTAAAATAATCTCATTGTATATAGTTCAATAAATGAAGAAAAAAAAACGTTGTATCCCCTGAACCATTACTACTAAAACAGCTCTTTAGCTGCAGTTAAATCACATTATCATTTATCAATTTAACACATGCTTGTGAATAGTAACAATTTGACATTAACGCATAGCAACTCAAGTGCTTCTTTTGTAAGTCTTGTCTTGCTGTAAATGTGCCAACAACATTGTGATGGCAATATTTTGTGATAAGTGTAGTCTCAGTGTTAATGTTAAAACTAAGTAGATAAAAATAAAGCAAAAAAAGTAATTATTGACATATTATATAATATTTATGCATATACATTTTATACAGTTTTGCATGTGGGAGCAGGTTCTTCAGTCCAGATATTTTAATTATCTATATCATCATCTGTGATGAAGGTTGCCTAATGATGAGGTTATGATAACTCCAAGGTATTATTTTTTCCATGAATAGCTGATATTGACAAATTTTCTTGCCCTTTTTATTGTTTTTGATTCCAACATATTAGCATATGTTCGCATAAGTGCCAGGGCTCTTTAAAAATACTGAGTCCAAATTCTCCCAGTGCAACCCCACCCACCTAAGAAATGGATTGACTAGCCACCAACCAAACTCTGTATAATATTTTGACTATTTAAAGATTTAGATTTTATTTATACATTTAACTATTCAGTTAGTCCATTTTCTGTGAATTTTATCTCTCAAAATTTTAATTTAAAGCCATCTCTAATCTACTCTGCCAGGAATATAATTGTAGTGGAGAGTACAAAACCCATTTATTTTAATTTAACATGTAATTGTTTTGCCTATAAACTGCCATATTTTAAGATAATGTGCCTAAACATTTTAAGAGTCTGACTTAAAACCTTAACGTGTGTAATATGTGTGTTATCATAGAACATGCATTTATTTAATGTTTATTTGTAGAGGGACAAGTATGTAGCATAAATCTATGCCACACACTACAGCATTCATAGCCTAAGCTAATTTGCAATGTCTGTCCCTAGATGGGCCTAAATTACATAAAACTTAACAAATACGTAAAAAACAGTACAAAACATAAACTATACTATAATAATTGTATATAATTTAACTTTTAAATGACATGAGGAGCTTCGATAGAAGCTACAGTCCTGATGAATGTGTTTGAATGGGAAACAGTCAAAGTCAAACAAACTGTAGGAGCTATACAGTTGATGGTCAGCTCTTCACGCTATATGTCCCTAATGAGGCCAGAGAGAGGTTACTACTGGCCAGTTTACACCGCTGACACAGTTTCCACACAAAGAGAAAACGCCCTCTGCTTTCCTGGGAAGCGTACTGAGAACACAAGATGCTACAATAAACGTTTACCTCTCACTGTTTCTCCAACATGGAATGTGATAATTGCTCCTTTCTACCTTTTCAGTGTGATTGTGCTGCTGTTAATTTTTTTCACATAAACCCACCGGAACAACTTGTAACTGTTTTCACCCCTAAATACTTATGCAAATGATTTTGCCTGGTTTTGTGAGAATAGAGGCACTTTTTGGCATACTGTAACTGGAGCATAAAGACCGATTTTGATTGAAATTAATTCAGTGAGCAACAGCCAAATGAGTTCCACTCCAGTTACCGTGGATTCTTTGTGTCACATGCTATTCAGAGGTGGCCAAAAACTTGGCAGCTTGTGCATTGAGACGAGAAGAATGGCCACTTGTAGTCAGTGTTCAGTAGGCTAGACACAGCTCACAGGGCAGGACAGGGTGGCTTTAGCTTGGCTTTTTAAAATGTGAGAAAGATAGAGGATTGATGAGGGAATTTTAAAATGAACACAAGCTTTAAAACAGACTCGTCTTGTAAAGACTAACAGTTGGAGATCACAAAGGTTTACTGACAGAATCTAATATTAGACCTTGAACTACTAACTGTGGGATATTGGATTGTTACAAACTGTCCATATCTGGCTCAGTGTCCTTCCGTATCTTATCTTGCCTGCCTGTCATCTGTCATGCCAGTGGCAGCATTCAATCTCGGTTGGTTCAAACACCATCGAATGATGCCTCTACGTAATGACACCACAACTAAAACCGGATTATTAAGCGAGTGACATCAGCATCCCCACCCCCTCCCGCTCCTAGTCATCTCTGACCATCTGGGGGTTACTTGAGGACATTACTTCCCATGAGTTCAATGCTCACACAGGCTGCTGCTGCACGGTCGGCTCTGGCCTGCACTGTCACCCTGCAGCTGTCACCTGGAACTGACCCATCACAGGGAAAGCACTGTTCCCAAAACTTAAGTTGACATATTTGAAAAGAAATGTAGGACTGCATTCAAAGTAGCATGAAATAAACAATACCCTATATAAAAAAAGAGAGCTCTGCTAAGATAAAGTGGTACTGATGGAGCTCTTGTGATCTAAATACCAACTAAAAAATTGTGTCAGAGACATCAGGAAGGTTTATTCAAGCAGTTTATTTTTCCCTTTTTCAGATGTGATACACAGAATGAAATAGTTTTAGGCCCTTCACAGTCTGAACTTCTTAGAAAAGATCTTACAAAAGAATTCCCAAAATATTTATCTCATGTGACAATTGCATATCACTGCATACTGTTACAGACATCCAAAAATACAAACTTGATTGCAGTGCAGGGATGATTTGCACATTCAAGTGGATGGTAAAGTTAGGCTTTCTCATATGTGCGGACTGCCTCGACTCCCTCAAAAGTCAAAGTCTGTGAGGCAGAGAAAAAAGAAAGCAAAAACAAGACAGACTGTATTACATGATGCTAGTTAACATTTAGCTGTGATTTTAATGCATGGTGTAGAAATCGTTTGGGTCATATGTCATCAGTAATTACACCATTGCAAAGGCAGGGCAAGTTTATTTGTACAGCACATTTAGACAACAGGGCAATTCAAAGTAGGGCTGCACAATTAATCGCAATTTTTATCGAAATCGCAATATGGACTAGTGCAATATTCAAATCGTAGGGGGGCACAATATTTGTTAAAGGTCAAATATGTGTCAAACCATTCTGAATGAAGTATTGTGGTGCTGCAGAGATGTTGTATCCTACACATCCTATCCTACACATCCTATCCTACAGACTAAAGAAAACATCTTTGTTTGGTACAGATCCTCGCATAAATCACACTATAATTATTTCAAGTTTTAAATTTGAATATTTTTCAATGAGAATGATACACAAATGATCATTCCCTCCAATATCGTGAATCATATCGCAATCGCAATATCAGTTGAAATAATCCCACTAAGACATTTTCCTCATATCGAGCAGCCATAATTCAAAGTGCTTTACATAAGCACTTTATAATGCAAATGGACCCATAAACTGATAAATGTTCCCACAATGACAAGTACAAAAAGATTTCTCTTCTCTTGTCACTGTAGGGGTTGTAGGTGTTATTTCATCTTACCGCCACCAGCTTCCCATCCTTGATTTCTCTGACAAATTTGGTCTCCTTGCCGTCCCACTTCTGAACTTGCACAAGTTTATCTCCTTCCATGGTGAAGGTAGACTGCAAGCACAAGCACATATAATTTAAGGTCAATCTACAGCCAGAGCACAACGATTATCCGAGGACGTTTTATTCATCTTACTTTGACATGCCGGTCATCAGCTGTGGTCTCATCAAACTCCTCTCCAAGTTTTGAAGAGATCTCAGTGTTTCTGAAGGTGCTCAGGGTTTTTATCACCACTTTGTCCCCATCCTGGCTGATCACTACTGTCGGTTTGGTGACATTGCCCACTTGTCTTGTGGCAAAACCAACACCTGTTGAAAAAAAAAGTGTCTTTAGAAATGCAATATGCTGGACACAGAGACAATAACAACTATTTATTTTACTTCTTTTCTGTACCTAAAGTGAAAATCTATGAGCAAAAATAAACAATTTATATCCTAGTAACACAACATTGCCCACACTACAATTAGCTCCTTATTTCAAGGAGAAAATAAATTATCTTACCAAGTGCCTTCATGTATTCATCAAAGTTCTGACTGTCGATCAGTTTCCATGTAGCACAGAAAGCATCAACCATTTTTGCAGAAGTTATTGGTCCAGTTCAGTTTCAAACTGTCAAACAGTGTCTGTTCTCCGTGCAGTAAATCCTACAGCGTGTCTGCCTGCGAAATTAATACTGTGACAGAAGGCGGGGACTCGAGCATCAGCGGGAAAGCTGATTGGATTTTCCAGACGCTCAGTGGTCCGTTATTGGTCATCACAAAATGTTCGGTGGTATGTTCGGTTGACATGTTGTAACATGAATGGTAACAATTAACTGTACTGTAGTGTCTCCCTGAGAAACATGAAACTATAGATAACTTTTATTTACTACAAAGACACTTTCTACACACCCTTTTCTATATACATATATATAATTCACATTATATATAGATACTATATTATATATAAACTATATATACACTAACTGCCTAGGTGTGCATATACAAAAATACAAAATTCCTATGTTTCACTTATTTCTGTAGTTAAGACTGTAGTTAAAAGTCATAGTATGTAATAAATGAGTCACTTCTTACTGGCTATAAGGTGTTATGAGTGCGATGGGCATGACATACAAGTATACCATCCCCTAGAATACCATAGCCTTTATCTTTATAAGATGGATTCTTATGGAAAATTATATAAAAAGGTCTTTATTTGGTGAGAAATTTCAATCAAACCCCAAATATCAACCACAAGGTGATGCTCAAGGAAAAGTCCAGGAATCACCAAATTCATTAGGATTTATGATATGGGAACTATGAATGTCTGTACCAAAACAACACTGCCATTCATAGAGCCGTGCCGCTAGAACGGCTAGGAAGCTGTTAGAGTCAGTATCAAACTAACAGTGGTCAGCTTCAGCCTAGTTTACATGACATAACTGACAGTTACAACTGTATACCTTTATTGTTGGTAAATTATTTCCTGCAGAAACAATTTTACAGATACAAACAGATGTCCACTGTCATATACAGTAGAGCATTCCTTATCAATAACACTAAAAATGTAATCAATAACACTAGTAAATGATACAAAAGGAAATGTCACTATTGATAAGTATATTGTCAAAAAAATGTACTGCTTGCAAATTCTTGGCACTATTTAAGGCCAGATCTATACATGAAACAAAACCTGCAAGCAGCGTAGAAATGATAACAAATTCAGATTCCCCTTAATCAAAAAAAAAAACATCACAATTTACAGTAACAATTATTTTGTAACCTTTTTCAAATAAATTATCAATAAGAATGCTTTATACTTCCCTGAAGTTCACATATAGTGCATGCAAATGAAAAATTAAATGTTCCACAATGAAAACTCATGGAGCAACTCATGGATCTTTACTTTTACATAATCAAGAAAAATGGTGGCAGAAAGGATTTGTTTTACAGTATATTTCTGAAGCAGCAGTGAGCAGCAAATTCATCTGGCATCATAGATGGTTACATAACACACAATGATGTTTGACTGATGATAGATTTTGGAGAAAGAGAAGACAGTGTGCTTTGATTTTCTCTAAGGGGGGGGGGTGGGGTAAACAAATGCTCATCAGAGTTAATGTGTGATGTCACACCTTAAGTGGAAAATGCAAAGAGCCAAATTATAGCATTACTGAAATACTTTAAACCGTAGTTGACTAACAGAACAGGGCAGCAGAGGTAGAGTAAGAGAGGTAGAGAGTGAGGTAGGAAAGGGCAGAGCAGCACCAAGGCTTCTCCACATTAAGGCCTATCTCTCCTCTCCTTTATCAACCTAAAACAAGCCCATGAACCAGATAAACTTTGTTGTTCTCGCCGCACAGTGACAGGTTTATCATAAAAATGAGCATCACTTAAAACACATTAGATATCCTACTATAGTGGCTTGTTGTACAGGACAACTTATTAAACAAAGTCAAAAAAAGCCACTGGCTGGTGGCCACAAGTATGGTCTTCACCCTGATTGCTATAGTTTATACAAAACAGTAAGGAGATAGAAACGTCAGTAAGTGCCAGCCTGCAATAACAAGAAATTTAAGTAGAAACAGTTTTTTTCTGGGCTCATACTTTCAGTATAATGTTACAAATTAGCTACTGATCCAGGCAGGCCACACTGTCGTCA
Source organism: Perca fluviatilis (assembly GCF_010015445.1). Classification (NCBI taxonomy): domain Eukaryota; kingdom Metazoa; phylum Chordata; class Actinopteri; order Perciformes; family Percidae; genus Perca; species Perca fluviatilis. The sequence goes on along the minus strand of NC_053131.1, from coordinate 15,048,147 downwards.
AACAAGCCTCAGAAAAAGAAAAAAAAAACAAGCATTATGCATAATGTTGAAATAAAGGGCATGCGGTGGTTGTAATTTAAAAACATTGTAGAGAGGAAGCAAGACAAACATGTTAAAAAGATATAAACGCAAATACAGTCAGTTGTTACAAAATAGCAAATCAAATTGCCAACATGAACTTCCTTCTCTTTCTGTCAACAAAAGAGTCCGCTTTTAATCAGTTTTGAAAGATGAGGAAATAAATGGCACAAGACTGACGTCAAGTGGATTGTCCTAATCGCATCATGGCATCAGTGTATGTGTGCTATGTGGTAGTTCTGATTTGTCCATGCACCCCTAGGAGCAGGGTGCTATCTGAATACCCCAACACTGATTGACAGCGCTACCTCTGGTTTCCTGGATTTGGTCGGTCCAGTCTTCTTCTGTGGTCCAACACCATCAGAGCCTGCAGTCTGCCCTCTGAAAAGAAGCAAAGGTAAAAAAAAATAAAAAAAATAAACTAATAATCAAAAAGGGATCTTGGATAAAAGTTGCATAACATGAAGCATCATTTGAACTACCAGTAATTGACACAGTGCTGTGGGATTACAGCTACATAAATCACTGTAAATCACAAGATTTCCAAATAAAAACTGCCATAAAAAGTCAGATTGTTTTTCTCTGTACTCTGCAGTCAGTTCAAGTAATAACATCTATGAAGCCAAGATCACACTTGTTACACCAAGTAGCAAGCATTTTCCCTGCAGCTGCATGTCTCAAAGTAAAGAAGTCCCACCCATTCCTCCGCTGCTCTGCCTGCTCTCTGAGCCTCTGCTGGCCCCGTTCATCCTCCAGGGTGAGGAAGTCCCTGTTGTTGTCAATCAAAAGATTCTGGGAAAAATATCAAGAATAGTTTCAGTGTTTCTCAAACAAATCAGAGTCATTTTTAAAACAAGCAGGGTTTTAGCAATACCTTGATGCCGATTGTGTCGCCATCTTTGAGGTGAAATGGTGCTCCCAGTAAGGATTCTGCCTTTTTCTTCTTTTTCTTTTTGGAAGCCTGCTGGCTCTGAAAGTAAAATACATATGACATATTATTTACTGATAATGTGACAATGAATTAGCAACACATACAATAATACTGAGATTTTGGGATCCTTTCTATTCTTATGACATAAAAATCCCACACGTTCCTGATAAAATGATGAACTGAATGATCAAGGTTGACTCTCCTATTGTTAGCCACTCTTTGCTACATTACATGCAGTCAATATTTATTTCCAATGTTCTTCCCAAACTGTCTGAAGCTCTACCATTTATTCAACAACATGTGTATTGAGCAAGAGACTGCTAGTATACATATAGATTTCCACAAATGCCTAAAACTTTTCAAGAAATGACTCTTATAATCTTACCCAGTTTGATATTTCCTCCCAGGTGTGTTTGTCTGGCTGGTGTTTGGCCAACAGCAGAGAGTCAGGGGAGAGGCCGTAATGTGCAGCCAGACAAGTGCGTAGAGAGCGAGGAGAAGAGTCACGGGTTGCATCCCAAACCAGCTCCTCTGGAGGGTAGTAACACCTCTCCCCTGGTACTCCCATTTTAATATTCAGCATCACATCTTTTGGACTTAGGAACAGAAGGACATACAGAAATTAGCCAACTTTCAAATGAGGGAAATCCATATATTGGAAAAGTAGGGTCCTTTCTTATATCATGGAGGGACACTACATAACATTATGTATAAAGCAGAAAACTGGTGACAGCTCAAACTTTACCCAAGATCTTCTTCTTTTAGTAGCTGTTGCACACAAAGGTCTGTGCCACTGGTCAGCTTTAATTTTCTAATCAGGAGGAAAGCAAACAGAAAACGTGGGTCAAAACAACTGCATGTATCAATAATAAATAAACTGGTGGTCATCACATTACACATATAGGAATAAATGCTGTGACAGGAGAGTGTTCATACTTGAGAGTGAGCTGTTGTCCTCTGAGGATACGTGCCAGCCTCCGTCCCTCAAGCTGCCACACACGCATGAACGCAGTGGTCGGCACACACACATCCTGAAGGGCAGGCAGCGTCAACACCTGATACAGAAGTGGACAATAAAGTAGAGCAGAAGGAGCATCTTCAAACATTTGGTTAGAAAAAAACACATCAAAATCCCATGCACATCACCTGAATTATAAGTCTTCTATAAAAGAAAAGAGAAGCAATTTCCTTTACATGTGTTTAGTTTGAGTTGGCCTCCTAAAAGTTAATAGTGCCCCACAGCCTGCAAAATGTAAATACAAAGAATATTTATCTCCTAGTCTCATAATTAACTGCTAAGACAGGAAATGGGCAGTTCTCTGGGTCCTAAGTACTGAAGGACTAGAATCCAAGTGGATTCATTTGGGGTGTTTCAGGATTACCTCACCAGTACGAATGATCATCAACTCCTGCTTTTCGATTTACACATAACCTTCATACGCTACCTGAATCTTGAGATCCTCCAGCGTGGCTTCATCTGATATCTCCACCTGTCCTGCATTTCTCAGCTCTGCTATGTTGCTGGCACCCAGAGGAGGGGAGTGACCGTGTGTTTCGCCTGCAGTCACAACCTCCAGCATTTGTTCCTCAGTGAGGCCGTTGTCAGTGTGATTAAAATCCATGGAAAGTGCAGAGTTATTTCTGGGATCCAGATACAGCCACACAAATAACTTGAGAAAACCCTGAAAGAAAAAAAGAGACAACAAAAGGCTAAAGAGAGAGGTAAAGTTATCGCTTATAATGAATCTCGAGACAAAATCAAAAAATGTAAGTACCTTTGGAGGAAGTTGTCCTTCTGTGACGACTAATGTCTCTCCATTGTTTATCTTCAGTTCTGACAGAGAAGCATCCTGAGGATAACATTTTGGGGTTTTTTTTGTTTGTTTTTTGATAAATGGGACAGTTTGTATAATTTTTATATGGCAGAAAGTTGGTCAAATTATTTCAAACACTACTCAACATTTTTGTGTCATGTGGGTGGGTTTTGAGTTCTAATACATCTCTGTTTTTGGTTGTATACAAGTTTTCACTCACAGTTTAGTATTTTGTAAGCTTTCAGGCAATATTCTCTCTATGAATTGTACGTGGTGCTAAATATCATTAATATAAGTGAAAACGTACACCCAATAAGCAGAGTAAAAGGAGCAAAAAACAACAAATGTATTTCGGTATGACGTGCACACCACTGTCAGCCACTCACCTCATCCATAATTGGCTCTCCAACCTCCTCACACCAATCAAGCCTCCTTAGGTGCCAACAGGTGCCTGCAAACACACATTTAAATGACATTTACAACCAGATATTTCACCAAAGTACTACAGTAAAACGTCTGTCTCAAAAAAGCTAAGAGATATTCTTGGTGAACAGCAACACTCAATGCACAAATATTAAGTCACAGTACATGCAAGTTACATACAGTACAATAGGAAATAAAAAAATAAAAACTAGTTTTACCTTCAAGTCCAGCAGCATCCAGCATTTCCTTTAGACACTGTAATTAACAATGAAAAGATAATAGTTTTAAAAAGTACACATGCATGTAACAAGCACATAATGAATGTTTCATAAAGCAAGTGTCCTTACCTCTTTGACAGTACATGTTTTCTCCACAATGATGTCCATCTCCATGCCAGCAGAGGGCTCTGTGCCCACAGAGAAGTGCAAGAAAAGCTGCAAAGCAAAGAGAAAATCTCACATCAACAACATTAAATCAAGCATTTTAAACGCTCGTAACTCTTCCGTCTTAATTTGTTTGGAAATGTAGGATAGGATAGGTTTACTGTGACATTCATCTGTTGCAGCTGCAGGTACAAAGGATTTATTGAAGATTTTAAATAAAAGACGCACCTGTGATGCCTTGGGGGCATTTCCCGGACAGAGATTGAGTGTGGTCATGAGTCGCACCCCTGCATCGCGAACACTCAACTCCTCACACGCTGTCAGATAAACCAGGGTGAGACAACACAAGTGCACTTAGTAAATGTGTTCTAAAACTTCAAAGAAGGGGAGTACCTTTTAAACATTTTATGAGGGGGGCAGTGTAAAGGAATGCCTATCTTAATATTTTGTTAAAATGAGGGGGATTTCCAGTTCTTAGTTGTCTGCACCAATAAAATCCCCCTCAGGTAACAAATGACACAGTACCTGGAGGAAGGAGTTTCCCTATGCAGTCCACCTGTCTCAGACAGTACTGTGCACCTGGTCAGTGAGATATAAAAAAAAAAAAAAAATAACCAGCTTATTTAGGAATGTATAAATAAGAATATAAATTTTTTTTTTTTTTAAAACACAAATATACATGCTGCACTGTAGCTATATAAAAAAAAAAAAATATATATATATATGTTTCAGAGAGTAGAAACAGGGGGGAGGTCCTGAACCAGTTTTCATGGTCAATTATGGGCATATTATAATTTATTGAGATCTTAACCCTGGTAAAATTCTGATCCTTTGACACTGAGCTTCTTGCCTGAGAGTTGCTCCTGTAGTTGCAGCTCATCTATGGCCCTCTGTTTCACCTCACACAGCAGCTGAAAGAGAGACACACATAAAAACAACTAAATTACTTTTAGAAAGAACAATGATGCTTAAATGGAAAGCCAAAGAGGACAACCAGACAGAGCAGCACAAAGATTACTGACCATATTTCCTGTAGCTGGAACCTTGACCTTCCTCCTCTCCTCTTCTTTATCCCCTTTTACTCCTCCTCCATGTGGTGAAAACTCCACCTGGAGCCAGCGGCAGTCAGACGGTGTAGTCACAGTGACAACGTCTCCGTTTAGAGTGAACACGCTAAGCAAAGTTAAGAAGACACTAGTAAAAACACGGAAAAAAACCACCCCCCGCGGAGGTTTCATTTTATTGGCTAAACGTCGACGACGTCCGTTGTCTCTTCGCGGGGCCCCCCCCCCCCCTTTTTTTTTTTTTTTTTTCTTTCCCCCTTTTTTTTTTTCTCTTTCCTCCCTTATGTTCCTGGTTACAGCAGACCCCCTTTCCTCAGGATCTTTTTTTTTTTCTCCTTTTCCCAAAAGATTTCCGATATTCCCCAAACGGACTACATTCAGCAGGACTGGCTCCCACTCTGCTCCAGTTAGGACAGTCGCACCACGCACCTGAAGAGATAAAAACCAGTATACAAGTCGGCCATTTGGGATCCTGTCAAGTGAGCACGGTTAGACTTAATAAAAACATATTGGGATTAACGAGAATGGGTTGTACTCACCTCTCTGCCGTTCCACACAAACAATTCAGAGTTTGTACAAATGCCTGCACTGTACAGGGAGATACTGTCATCTGCAAAAAAAAAACAAAAAAGAAAATAAAAAAAAAAAAAGCAAAATGTCGTTATCTAAATTGTAAAATGTCTTCTTTCGTCTTCAAGGGTTCACGTTGCATTGAAGCGCGTATGTGTTAGATGTGTAGACCTGCAGGAAGGATCCTGGCTACAGTCAGAGCCATATCGCCTTCCCAGAGTTCTTGCATCTATTTAATGAGATGCACAAAAACAGTTATGATATTTCTATCATTCCTTTTAGCGTTTTAAAACACAACAGCTAGTATTTCTGTTAACAAAGTTACCTGGTAAATTGCTAATCGAAGATCTCCCACAGTCTTTCTACGGTCAAAACTCAGAGTGGTGCTTCCGTTCTGCTCTTTGCCAGTTGGTTGCAGTGCTCCATTTTCTAGCCTAAAAGAGGGTGCCAGGTGTAGACGCAGCTCGACTGTGTTATTAGTGGCTTCAAACTCCTCGCTGTAACAGAAACAAAGTTAACTGATATTAATAATTTATGTAAGAAAAACTATTTTCATATAACTCTCTTCTTGTGAGTGTTGATCCTCACCGATTTAGGAATTTTAGCTACCACTGAAATGTCACACTCGTAAGTCAGAACGTAGCTTTAGCTATAACTAGCAAAAGTATCATGTGATTATAGTGTAATATAGGTGTTTGTTTCTGTACCGCATTTTCTGCACTTTGACATTCTCCTCCTGAGCCATTTGGATGAGGTTAAGAGGAACTTTATATTTGGGATTGTTCAGAGCTGCAAATGTAGAAACACAAAACACATTTTAATAGATCCATATTAGTCATCTAATGACTTCCTCTTCTGTGTACTTGATGACAAAAATAATTCTAATTACCCCAATTTAAAATTACCCCACTTAACCATTTCATCTCTCCCTCTAACTCTCTTCTCTTTCTGTGATCCTCTTTTCCCCCAATACAAATGCAAAACATGGTGTCCATTACCTTCACTGGGTCTGTGCAGCTGTGTTTTTCTGTAGAACAGCATGTAAGCGCTCTCTTTGCCCTGGAACTGCTTCTCTATGTCAGACTCCCTGATGGAGGTCACTGTGGAGTCGTTAAGATCAAACCAGTGGCTACCCTGCTGACAGATAGGAAGAAACACCGTGAGAAACAGGCATTACAGGCATCACAAGATGCCCACCAGGAACCTAGATGAAAAACAGAATTAAGTAGGTGTACGTTTATGTAATTTTAGACCCTGAATTCTTGCTAAGAAATGTGACTGTTGCTCTAAAACCTTTTGTTCAGGCTCCGGCTTCTGGTCTAGTCCTGGCTGTGTGTCAGCAGCTCCGGGGTCCGAAGGTGTTGAAGGATCAGAGTTATTGGTCTGCTCTGCTGAGCCGAGGGGGTCATTCACCGGGCTTGGCGGGTTTGCCTTCACTGCCACTCGAGTACCATTGGACACCAACATGAAAACATCACTGTGGGACTGCAGGAACTATACCGGAAGAGGGAAAAAAAAATTAAAAAAAATAAAAATCAAAGAAACAACAATTAGTTTAAGACATATTTTGCAATGAGCCCTAAAGGACACCAGCAATCATATATTAAAAATTATACATTAAAACATCATAAAAACAAAGAGACCAAAAATACCTTTCCTATGGGTCCGTAGTGTTTTCTGAACTTTTTGCTCCAGGATGAACCAATCTTATCCATGAGTTTCTGTCCCAGCTGGTCCAACAGGACACTCTTTGATGGCTCCTAGTGGATGGGATACAAACAGCACCTACTTAATTAACTATGGCTGTACAACTGACTCAACAAAGAAAAATCTATGAACTACATACAAATTCAGACTAAGGAAGCTCTCAGAATTGCTGTCACTATACCTGTGCAATAATAGCAGTGATGACAGACAAAGGGTCATCTTCTTGTAGTTTTGGCTCACATATTTGCTTGACCTCCTCCTTGACTTTCTTCTGAGTCTTGGGTTTGCATTCCTCCTCCTAACAAAACACAGTGGTGACGCCTTTCCTAATGCACACATTCAAAAGTTTTTTGTTGTGCTAAACTTTTTTTTTTTTTTTTTACATTGCTGATAGTAATAGTAACGTCTGAAAAATCTGCTGATTTAAGTATTAGCAGTTAGCTGTTTTTAACAGTAATTTTATGGGGAATGAGCAATTAATCATATATATTCCTTCTCTTTTTCTCACCGGCGGCTCCCAATGGCCAAGCTGGTCAATGTCCCTGATATAAACATGGTAATGGCCACCATAGCAGCCACCCTTATGGATGATCACAGAGAACAGCTCGTAGGAGTAATCAGAGTCGTCGCCATCGGCCTTTAAGGGAGGAACACATAGTAGTTTATTTATCAAGACATCTTAGTGTATCAAATAACAACAACCAAGAAAAGTTATGTGAAATATGCCTGATCTAAAAAAGAAGGGCGATCTGTATTCAAATCTGTCAGGTACCTCTTCACAAAATGGCCGTAGGCTGATGGTTAAGGGAAAACAGTAGCGTCCCATCTCCTTGTATCGCTCACATTTGGCAAAGTCGAAGCTGAATCTCAGCAATGACATGGTCATGAATGGAGGAAGCTTCTTCAGCTTGGCAGACTGTATAATTAACAAAATAAGTAAAGTAAAATACAGTGAGAAACAGCAAAACATGCAATATTTTTTGATGTAAACAAGAGAAACAAATTTGTTGATACAAAGTAGAAGTTTTTAACATTAGCTTAAATGCTCCTTCCTACTCAATTGTTTAATATAAGGGGAAAATAAGAATTTTAACATCTCTTAAGGGTCACTGTATTATTACATTTTATTGACACAGTCTGAAAACTGACACTGACCTTGGCAGCAGTGACCAGCCTGTCACACTTTGCACAGCGGTACAGGTTATTGCCCTCAAACAATTCTTCCTCCACAAACATTTTCCACAAAGCCTCCTGCAGGCTAGACACGCCACAAACACACACAGTCAGGTCCAGGAAGTCCTCCTAAAGAAGACACAAAGAACACAACTGGTTAATTAGTCATCTTTGTCTTAGCATATAGTAATGCTGAGACTTAATAGACAGAATATAACTTCATAAAAAGGAGCTACGTCAGAGAGACAGAAAAACCTAGGGCTGGGTAGCGAACGTCGATACTTTTATGGCACCGAAAAAAAAATTTGGTTCCAAAAGCTTATCTGTCCTCTCTGCATATTGACATAGAGCGGAGCTCCGACGCACCCCCCCCCCCCACACACACACACACACACACACACACACACACACACACACACACACACACACACACACACACACACACACACACACACACACACACACACACACACACCTGTCTGCAGTTTTGTTGAAGTCACATAGAGTCACGGTTGGTTTCAAGTGTAGTTACAGTTTTTTTAAACTTCACGCAGACAGCGTTTGTTGTGCTGTTGACGTTACACTTCCTCTTACTAGACAAGCAGGCACAATGGTGGTTTCTCTGCCCTGATGACTGACTGACAGGCTGAGCTTGCAAGGCAAGGCACTTTTAATAATGTTACTCTGAGTGAGCAGGCACAATGGTGGTTTCTCTGCCCTGATGACTGACTGACAGGCTGAGCTTGCAAGGCAAGGCACTTTTAATAATGTTACTCTGAGTGAGCAGTTTTACCAGAATTTTTTTATTTTGATAACTGTTTTGATTCACAATTAAGGTGGAAAATAAAAGCTTTGTGTTTAATGTATTTTTGTTGATGTTGAAATGGATTTTAAAACATATGGTATCAAAAAAAGTATCATTAGGAACCGGCATCAAAACTGAGGTATTGAAATTGACATCGGATCGAAAGATTTTGAACGATACCCAGCCCTAGAAAAACCTGTACACACGGACACACCTGTCTCTGGCTGACGTTACCACACTCCTTGCAGACGATGCTGTTGACAATGGTCCCATGATACAGCTGGTGGATAAATGTACTGCCAGTGGTGCCCACAAGAGAGTGCTCCAATGCACTGAACAGAATCCTGTTCAGCTCCTGCACATCATGCTGATTTGTTCCCTGAGAGAGGAACAAACAGAAAAAGGATCAAATTAGGGACAGAAAGACATCCACTGTGTCCCAGTTCCATCCTATGAACTAATGGTATACAGTACATACTATATATACACTTTTCATAGTATATTGTGTTTATATTATGTTTGAAGAAAGCCTTGTACATCAGTTTAAAAAAAAAAAAAAAAAGACTTGCACAGGTGAATCAATCAAACAAATCTTTGAGCAATGCATTGTGGGACAATAGTGTCCATCAACAGATCACTCATATTAAAAATGGATTTAGAATGCATATTGACTTTATTAACTGAGTATACTTAGCTCTGTCACTTTATAATTATGAATACAGTATATATTTTTAAAACCTCTCTAAAATTGGTATGTAGTAATAGATTTGGACACAGCATGATACTCTTTACTTTAAACCCAACATTTACACACAGCAAATATTTGAAATTCTCTCTTATGGGCATAGTCACTCCCACCACTTCCTACGCTTAAGATTGATTGATTGATTGATTGATTGATTGATTGAGAGATAGAGAGAGAGATAGATAGATAATCAATATTGTGATATGAGACTAGATATCGTCTTAGATTTTGGATATCGTAATATGTGTTGTCTTTTCCTGGTTTTAAAGGCTGCATTACAGTAAAGTGATGTAATTTTCTGAACTTACCAGACTGTTCTAGCTGTTCTCCACATACTCTACACATAGTCAGTATCCACATTACTGGTAATTAAGTGTCAAAAATCTCCTTGTGTAAATATTTGGTGAAAGAACAAAGTCAACTCAACAATATTGATATCCAAGTATTTGGTCAAAAATATTGTGATATTTGATTTTATCCATATCGCGAAGCCCTATTCAGCATGCATTTCCTGATATAACTGGAAGGTAAATCAATCACTGAAATGAGAAGTGTAACCTGAGCCTCTCTTTCTCCTTCCCACTGACTAAGATAATGGACACAGACCTCGCTGCTGTTCCAGCCAAAGCTGTTGGTGAGGTCAGCGGTGGAGGCGCTCTGCTGGTCCACCAGCAGCAGACTGGCAAACAGTCTCTGTAGCTCCAGTGGGATCACTCTGACCTGAGGAAAATTTAAGAAAAAACTAATTACACGTCACAAATACATATAGACATTACACCTGTGGTCAAAGTTACAGGCACTTTGCAACACTTACTTTGGCCCCTGGTTTCTCTTGGTCTTCTAGGGATCCTAATTCCTCTGACCCTAAACTGAACAGCTCCTCTGTAAAGACACCAAACAAATATAAGTAAATAGAAAATAAATAAATAGCTGCCCTCTAGTTGTCTACTGCGCCGGTGTACCTCAATCTCATCCCACAAGGAATGGGATCTGGCCTTACCTCTGAACTCTGGGGTGAACAGCAAGGTCTGGAGCAGAGAGTTCAGGTAGCAGGTCCCCCCCTGGTTCTTGATGCCGCACAGATTGCTTCTTCCTCGGGGTGGAGGTGGCTCGTCTCCCCCCTTTGCAACTCTCCCCCTAAAGGCAGTCGAAGAGAGGCCTTCCTCCTCCTCTTCCTCGAAAAGATTCCCAAACATGCTGTTTGAGTGATTTAATCCGTTTTTCTCTGAGTTTTTCTGGGGCTCTTCCTAGTAGTAAATCATGTGCTAGCAATCGGATATGCACTCTTGCTATCTCATCTTGGTTTTGCCGAGTTCTCTGTTGACACTGTCCGGGCTGACTCTGAAATAAGAAGACTCCACGGGGCTAAACATAGCGACAATTACCGGATGTGGCATATATGCGTTGGGCTCGCGGTTATGTTGTTTAGCTAGCTTAGCACGATAACAAAGGCAAATCAATTGCAGTCCTAACGCGTCCGACACCGATGAGCAGCTTGACAGCTCAGCAAAAATGAAAAACCAATCAGGCTGTCGGTAACGGTAACGCTCAGTCACTACGATTGGAAAAATGGCGTCTTCTTACCGAAACTCTAACGACTGAATTGTTACACAATGTAGCTTCTGACACTGGCTCGTTTCCCCTCTGTCTGTCTTAAAACAGATAGCAAACGAAACGTAAATAAAAGTCCCGTCGGTGAACAGTAGGCAGCCATGTTTCTTCCTGGCGGAAAATGGAAAGGTGCATTGTGGTTCTTGTAGTATCACACTTGGGAAACGTACGTACTCAAAATTAAGGATATTTTCATTACTTGGCCAATGCGTATACACATATTAAGTGTGGTTTATTACAATTTTAATGATTTACTGTGTATGAGACAGCCAAAAACAATACGTTTATAGCCATATTTTCTTTTTACAGCAACAAGATGCTACAAAAATTACATTTCCGACAAGTCTAGTCTTGAAGTTATTGGGCTTGTAGTTTTCTAGAACAAACATGTTTTACGTTTGTTAGAGGGTGGCAGTTATGTGCCCCAGGGTGCCATGCCATGTGTGTAAGTTTGCATACCAATCAAAGACCTCACCAAGATTTTTAATCAGCCACGAAATTACTTGTAACAAAAACTTGTGTACTTTTAATCCTGCAGGGTATGTTTGCCACCCACCGTTGTTGGCGCCCTACAAACTCTAAATGAACATAGCTGAAGGTTAGTAGCCAATGCATAAACAACTCGTCTTGCATGTAAACATATAAAGTCTGATTTATTGTAATGTCAATATAATTCTAACATAATTATATATATAATTCTTGTAATAGGTAACAATCTGTCCAATTTCTATGAGAACATACATTTTAGTTAACAAAATGTTAAATATCATTCATATTAAATGTTTTTACAGAAAGATTAAAATCTCACAGAGGCTGGCTTTACATTTCTTTCAGACAATGCAAACAAGTATACAGATCTATTCTCATAAAAATATTGTGCTTGTGACATTTCTGTTAAAATGAGGTAGGCTACATTAGTTGTTAACCTATCACTGATGGTTAATGTTGTGGGGTAACCCCACAAAAAATCTCAGAAATGTTCTCATTACTTTATATTTGTTCTCATTTTATTAATATATTTAACTTGTAAATGATATACTTTTTATCTCCTTACATGATGGTCTAAACAAAGTTTCAAACCTTAGGATATTCTATGTTGTAATTCTTGTGGAGAAAACCTAAATCCTTTTAACAAATGTCAATAAAATAGTTCTTGCCTAAAACTGTCATATTTAATTACTCTAAGAAATATCAGAATCATTCTTCAAAACCCACCATGTGCAATTTCTGTTTAATTGTAGAATGTAAAATCCTCCTCAGGTTGTTAAACCCCCAAATTCCCAGAAACAAAAACAATATTAAGGTCATGGTTAGTGTTACTACGGCCCTGACTGTAAGTTGAGAACAAGCACAGTTGTAAAGGCACATTTACTTAAACACACTCACACATTTCAAATATTATTGCAATCATGTTCTGACATGCAGTCTATGGTTCTCACACATGAACATACAGACACTTACAAAAAATGACAACATGTACACACACACACACACACAAACAAAGCACAAAGCTACATGTACACTCTTTTTTTGCCTAGTAGGTTTTCAGCTTAAACACTTTGGAGAGAGGTGCTTTGGCACTAGAATAGATCAGATATGATTCTCCTTTAGAGCTGAAAAACTCCCAGTCACTACACCCAATCGTTGGGAGCCAATGTACAGGAACAAATCCTTCATATCCCTGCCACCTAAAAAAAACAGAGAAGAGGAATCAATCTAAGGTGTATTTGCATCAAAGGCTCCAGACCCAAAATTAACTAGTTCCTTATGAATCCTCACATCTCATAAGTGCTGGTAGGCTCGCTATGCTTTCTCTAGTCTGGCTCACTGGAGGATAATAAATCTACATTACAACAACTAAGTTTGAGGGCAATCAGAATGGATGAATTATTTCACACAGGGAGGAGTGTTGTTGACAAGTTGAGTACCTGTAGAGAATGCTGTTGAGAGAGTATGATTCCCCGTTAAAGGAGTTAGCGACAACCAAAAAATATTCCTCCCCGAGGCTGAAGAACTCCCAGTCCACTGCACTGGAGAGACAGAAAGGTATGTAGTGATGACGAGAGGTTGAAATGGCAGCAAACAACACATTATTACACAGGAAGTCTTCTCAATGTCTGTCTGTATACATGCACCTGGCATACTGAAGTGTTTGCACATCTGTACCTGTAGGTGACAATATCCTGGAAGCGGACAAACAGCTGTCCAATCATGTCCAGTTCGTAGATGGTGGAGTTGATGTCATATCGACTTGGTCTGTTACCGTGGAATCTGTGTCCATTGGCAACAACTAAGAAGACTCTACTGCCGATCTGAAACATTTCCCAGTCAGTGGCGCAGAACGTCTAGATTGACAAAGAGAGAAACCATCCAATGTTTTTACTTGAGTAACATTACCTACTTCTTTGGCTATTGCTTGCTTGAACAAAGAAAAACAAATGCCAAAATTATATATTTCCACTCATTTCTGGATTATTTTACATGATTAATTTGCAGATGCCCCACGGTGTTCTTAACAAGCCTAACATCCAGCTGTGGAGTTCCCCTAAATCCTCTCCTCATGGTTTCTCATGTAACTATTAATGTGTCAACACTACCTCCTCAAATGTGGCTAAATTCAAATATACGATTCACTATCAGTTACATGTCAAAGCACTGCTATCGCTCAAGCAAATCATGGAAAACCGCACATTCTATTTTTGCGCCCTGTCTTAAATGCATGGACACGCCCGTTCCTTGCTCCCCATCTCTCTTTCATTACCCTTTTATCTCTCCCCGTTTCTGTTCCCTTCCTTCTGTGCGTACAGACAAGATCTCATCTCAAAGATACACATCTCACCAGAGGAAATCAAAGCCCAGGTGGAGAGAAGATGAATCATGCAGCAAAATGCTACATTAAAGAGCTATTAAGTCTAATTTACACCCACGCTCAAACACCTTCCAAATTTACCCTGGATTGGGGTAGAATTTTTCCAGACGTTTTTTTTCAGGCATTTTTTTAAAGGCCAATTCTCCATTTATTTGCCGTTTTATGTTCACCACATACCTTAATCGTCTGAAACACCTGGAAGCTTCCATTGACCCAAACGTAGATGACTGAGTCTACAGAAGTGGTCACGCCATCAAAGGCATTTGCGACCACCAGGAAATGGTACGGTCCGACTGTGAAAAACTCCCAGTCGTAGGCCCCTGAAGTCAGCAGCAGCTGGTGAACCTCGAAAGACTTTGTTAACCTGTTCCATTTGTATATCACACTGTCTATAGTGTGATTTTTATCACCTGAAAGACAAACCAGAAAGAGAGAGAAGGCAACACGCCATCATGCCACACCATCATGCCAGGATTTCTGGAGGTTAACAATAACAAGTCATTTGATGGATATTTAGTTTTTACCTTGTCTGTGATTGGCTACAGCGAGATAGGTTTGTCGGTTGATGGTAAAGGCCTCCCAGTCCCGTGCACAGTGGGTCTGCAGAGTCTGGAACTGCACAAACCGTTTTCTTCTTTTGCTCCATTTGTAAATCACAGAATAGTCTGTCTCGAATTTGTGACGCTTATCTGGCCCTCCTCCAGAGTTAGACACCACCAGAAATATCTAGATCAAAATAACAAAACACAAGGAATATCAGCTCTCCACACTACTTTGACCAAGTGGATGTACATGCTCTATTCATACATGACCCATCTCTTCTTTTTTGTCATATACCTTTTTTCCCATGCTGAAGTGTCTCCAAGCCAGAGCTTCATATGTGCTGATATTCTGGTAGAGCTGGAAACCTGTGTGGCTCCACAGATAGACAGCAGAGCCAGAGGCTGACCTATGCGCCATAGCAACCATCACACCTATGCCAGGTACCTGGAACACCTAAAGATTGGATGAAAAACAAAACAATGAAAATAAGTACTTTTTGGACAGCTATGTAGCTATGTATGGATGAAGAAAATCACAAGATAAAAGTGAAAAATCAAGGCTGCACAAGATGTTTATGCTGAAAATCAAAAGTGGGATTGCAACAGAGAAAAGCATCAACCACGACCAACTAAGATTAACCAGATTCAATTTGAGGACACCTTTCTACCTACAGAACACCTCAAATTGGAACAAAGGAACAAAGTGCTGTAGAACTCTTGTTCCCAAGCTTTTGTTTCTTGTGACCCATTAATACAAAGCAATTTCTACTCATGGCCCCTTGTCACAGGATGTAGTATATCTTGTGTTTCACCAAGCAAAAAAACAAAATGAAAGAAAAGAAAAGACTGGAAAATACACCTAATTTTGTACTGTTGTATTCATCTTGTGACCCAATAGCTCTATCTCGTGACCCCTAGGTTGGTAATTCCTGATCCTAAAAAACCCAAGACTTCCCTAAAGATGAAATATTTTCCCTCTCTTGAGCCTTTAGATATAACAAATAATAACATTAATATTTTACAAAGTGGAAGGATACCTCTACATCATGTGTCTCTGAGCTGGTAGTGAGGACCTGGTGTTCCAACAAGTAGTCTAGTCGTTTATGATCTGAGTAAAAGGAGAGGCGAGAATGTTAAACTGAGTAAAATCTTGCTCATGAGCGGATGGTTGGATGTTGGATTCTCACCCTCTAGCACGGTGATCCACACTGTACCGTCGCAGAGGT
The DNA here is from genome assembly GCF_010015445.1 of Perca fluviatilis. Taxonomy (NCBI): domain Eukaryota; kingdom Metazoa; phylum Chordata; class Actinopteri; order Perciformes; family Percidae; genus Perca; species Perca fluviatilis. Next base: position 15,032,206 of record NC_053131.1, on the reverse strand, counting down.
AGAGGCCTTTGCTGAGCGGATTGAACCACATCTGGCCTTGTAGCGGCTCTGAGCACGGCCGCTCCAACCCCACTGACACTCGCTCCTCTGTTTCTGACAGTTCATGATCCAAACACAAAGATAAGCAGACAATCAAGGAGGCAAGGAAGCAAGAAAACATGAATGGCATGTCTTTTTCATCATACTGTATCAAATGTCTTGTAAAATGCGTCTGAAAGTTACCATAAGAAGTTACATGGTCATCTCCCTCCCTCCCCATGACAGGCAGGTCTGAGAGAAGCGGTGGTACTGACAGAACTGCTAGATGGGGGTCGGAAGAGGGGCAGATGTGATGGGTGGCATCTAAACCTGGCACCAAAACCAGCTGTCGCAACAGACCCTGTACATGGGGCAGCAGATATGAAGGAAACGATTGGACTGTTTCAGAGAAAAAAAAATGTGTTTTAGCAGCTTATCTCTAATGAAAGTAATGATCAAATATAAATCTTACTGAATACAAGCCTTTCCATCTTCCCCTACTGCCAATGTGGAATCTCGATCCCTGAATGTTGAGGTCTGAGGGGAAAGGCCTGGAGGGAACACTGTTTGCCATAAAATAAATATATTAAATAATTATTATTTCTAATAGCTGAGGTATGGTGTTTTTCTTCTATGAATGAACCTAAACCATCTGTAATTAAAGTAGTCTATTCTGTTTGTAGGACTAAGACAGGAATAGTATTATATAGGCACCATATGGGAGCTGATATTCCTCCCCTCTGTGCGCCAGAGGGAGTTTCCACTAAAAAACATCTATCACATACTGTCAGGCCACTGTGATATGGCTGTGGGGCTTGAGCAGATTTGGAGTAGTGCCATTGCATTGTGGTGAAGGATCTATTATCCCTCAAGGGAATTCAGAGGCGACAGGAAGAGAGGATGGTGGGAGACAGACAGTGCACCCACCCAAACAGAAAACAGAAAACAGAGAGAAGCAAGTAAGAAAATATCAACTTACATTTCCAGGGGTGAACTGCAGTCCACTGTGAGCCTGACATGATGACTACCAACGACTAAAACCAGAGTGTGCCACTGGTTGTCAGCCAGTCGGTCGCCTCGAAACACCCAACGCTCTACCACCCCTCTGTGACTTCTAAAAAGGAAGTGCAGACGTTTTCTCGAGAGCCTCAGTCCCAGGATGACCCGTCCACGTTCCTCATTACTCTCGACTCGCCTCTCCCTCTCTCCATGTTTCTCTTCTCCACTGACACCCCTCTCTTTATTCCTTTGCAAAATGTTCCCTTTATCCCTCTCCTCTTCCTCTTCCCCCACTCTTTTTTTCTCTACTTTTTTTGGCTCCATTAACGAAAAGATGTATTCATTTCTCTGAAAGGCAAATGGGGAGAACCACTCAGACACACTGTATTTGGCAGGGGTGAAAAGTAACAAAATATATTTACTCAAGCACTGTACCTAAGTACAATTTTGAGATAAATTGCTTATTCGAGATAATAATCAGCAGATTAATCGATGATGAAAATAGTTGTAAATTGCAACCCTATACTTCCAATTGCATATTTTTTTATGTTTTTATATGTAATTTTGTATTCTTCTCCACTACATTTCAGAGGAAAATGTATATTTCAAATCATGACATGTATTTAACAGTTATAGCTACCTGTTACTTTTAAGATTAAGAGTTTAAAAACGTTCAATGAGTTTATAAAGTACAGTGCATTGCAGTGTATAAAGCTACCGCAAAATATACAAAATAGTTTAAATAACATCCACAGCCACAATGCTGCATAATCAGCACTTTTACTTTAGATACTATAAGTATTTTTAGATGATATTTTTCTATACTTTTGCTTTTAACTATCATTTTGAATGCAGGACTTTTACTTGTAACAGAGTATTTTCTCACTCTGGTACGGGTACTTTCACTTAAGTCAAAAATCGGAGTACTTCTTCCACCAGTGGCATTCAGTACTGGGTGTTTCTGACAAACGTGGATGCTCACCTTGGGCACAATGCTACTGACTTTTAGCGTCAGAACAATGGAGAATTCTTCTGGGAAGAGGTCGCAGTTCACCAGCAGCTGGGAGGAAGGAAAGCTCATGGAGTTATGAGGGCTTGAGAAATGCACGCCCCTTACTCCTCCAGCCTGCTTCATGTGCACCCCTGGTACGAGTTTGGAGGTGTCCCTCTCAAGGACAAAAGACAGAAGATCCAGAGGGAGTAAATCTGCAGACAATAAGCAAATAAAGAGGTCAGGGAGGTTGTTTTACAGCTTGAGCCTATTTATGTAGAAATTGCTATACTATAAACCAGCTGTTCCTAAGCTTGGGGTCGACAAAATCCAATCTGCATGAACCTGAGATGATAAATAAGATAGCAAAGACTCAATCAAATGATCTGATACTCAAATTATGTTTCAATTAAGATTTTTCTACAGGTTTCAAAAAGTAATTCATAGGAATTGGTGGAATCAGAGTAAGTACTGTAGTTACAGTAAGTGCAATTTTGAGGTACTTGTACTTATTTTTTCATGCAAAATCTTGTAAATAACAATGATTGGTTTCACTTTGGGCTCTGGGTAATTGTGACAAACATTTCTCACCATTTTCTCTATTTTTACAAACCAAACAAGCGATTCATAGAGAAAATAGCAAGCAGATTAATCTAAATAATCTAAATCTTTTAAATAATCGTTAGTTACAGCACATATAAAAAGCTGCTCACACAATAAGCACTTAGTAGGTACTGATACTTATATTACTGATAAGTTTTACTTATCAGTAAAATAATCTGATGCCATGACACATTGAGTACTTTTACCTTTAATAATTTAAGTACATTTTCCTGATTATTCGTAGATTTTCAATGGAGGGCTTTTTCTTGTAATGGAGTACTTTTACAGTGTGGTGGTATTAGTACCTTCACTTGAGTAAAGGATCTGAACACTTCTTCTACCACTGGTCATAGGAAATATAGTGGTCACAAGCAGCTTTGTTTTAAGGGGACACACGTTAAAAAGGTTGGGAACAACTGCTATAAACTAATAAATCAATAAATGTCATAGCATGCTGGAGTCCCTGACCCCCTTTGGTGTGTGAGAAATAGCCCCAGGTGGCAGTGGAGCTACAGGAGGTTTTAGGAGGGGTTGTTATTTAAAAAAGAAGAGAATAATAGAAGATAATTGCTGTGGAATTGATGAGGCATCTGATAAACATGCACCATGTTCGTCCTGATATTCTGATGTATATTGTGGAATCCTAACAGCAGCATATGTCTGTACTTGTGTGTTTATATTAATTTAAGTTAATATTCTAGCAATACTGCACACACAAATACACCCACTGTACTGTAAGCAGACACAGACAGTTGGAATTATCCAAAAGAATTTTAGCTGGAGGGGTTTCCCAGGTTTTTAGATGAACCCGTAAACCATCCCTCTGAATAATCATTAACTGAACATCCGATGTGTTGAAGTGAGCTGAGGTAATAGAGAGGAAAGCTGAGGTTAAAATAGAATAAAACAGGTACGATACCTGTACAGCGTCTCCATGTGTCTGTGGTGGTGCCAATGACCCTTAACCCCAGGAGAAGAAAGTGCACAAATATGAGCGATGTCATCCCAAAAAGCCTGTTTGGTTCAGTTGGCAGCTGGTACGAATGTCTCCATTTCGAACGTTTTTCTCTGTGTTGCTCCTTTTGTCTCTATCTTAAGTGACAATACACACCAGACAACTGTGTGTTCTTCATATTGATCCAAGTGAGCCTTTTCAGATCCAAAGAAAAATGTCTAGCCAACAAACTTTCTTTAACGTCATCAAAGGCTATGCTGGCTACCTAAGATTCACAAATAGTAGAAAAAGAAACCCAGAGCATCTGTGCTTGGAGAAGAATCCATTCATCTGTGTGGAGAACCCTGCACCTGCAGCTCCTTTTAAACACCACAGACATGCAAATCACTAACCAGCCTGTCACTCATCCTCCCTCAACCGCCTCTGATGACACAGACCTGCCAGAGGGGTGAGCTGCTCCACTGTGTGTATGTGTGTGCATGCTTATATATGACACACTGACTGACTGACAGACAAGCAGAACATTTTAATGTAGTATGAAAACAATTCTGTCAAAAGACAAATTCCTCCAGACATCTATTACATGAAAGGGGCCTCAGCAGGCAAAATGTAATTAAAAGGCAAACTAAAAACAATGTGACCTTTGGTCCACTAATAATGGATAGATGGGTATGAGCTATTATCATATTAGCTGTTATCCCATAGTTTATTACCTGATAAACCGAGGTATGTGCATAAACCCAGCTATTAAAGTCTCAAACCAATCCTAAAAGATCTACAAATATTGCTTGAAGTCTCAGGACAGTGAAATTAGGCAAACAACACAATGGCAAAGTAGAAAGAGTGCTTGGGTCAAATTAAATTTGCAAATAATACTTTTATTGAATTATTTAACCTGCTTGAATTGGGGGTTTATACATATTACTTATCTTTTATATTATCCTTGTTGTACGTGTCCTTATTGCATCGTGGGTCGGGGAGAAACATATTTTCGATTGCTCTGTATGTCTGTCACATATGGCAGAATTGACAATAAAGTTGACTTGACTTGTAAATCGTAGGAATTTGACTCTTAAATACAAGAGAGAGAGAGAGAGAGAGAGAGAGAGAGAGAGAGAGAGAGAGAGAGAGAGAGAGAGACGTCGGCATCTCGGCTTGTGTCAGATCTCTCTGAATCCTCTCATCCACCGACCAGCACATTTACAAGGCAAATGCACTCTGTCTCTCTTCTTCTCGCCCACATTAAGATCATAGACTGCACACAGATCAGGATACCAGATATCAACTCTTTCCCCTCTATCCATTCATTAATCTTGCTTCCTTCCAGGCAAGGCATGGAGTTTCAGAAGGACCTGTCTGGATGCAGAAAAGTAAATGTAGATTGTCCACTCATGCACATGCTTTTCCTTATTCCTGCTTTGACTCATCGACTGCTGCTATTAGTCTTATCACTGTTCCAGTTGTACTGAATAACCTAACCATTCACTCAGTGTATCAGATGAGATCTAAGGTTCTAAATCAGGCCGAATTATCATACGTCAACATATCTTTTTATAGCCTGTTGCATTCAATTTAGTGTTCCTTTGTCTCTCTAAGTGAAGTCTAAAGTTTTTGGTTCAGGGACACTATGGAAATAAGTTATTTTAACTTTTGTTTAAATCCAGTGCCATTTTTCAATTTTATGCAGAACTCCTTTATTGCTTTTAGTAATTACCTGTGTCTGCATGCCCATGTTTCACATCAGTTTGAATCTGTTTTCTGTGTGTGTTTCGGTGAATATTTTTAAGTGTGTTATGTGGAAGTTGTTTTATGACATAATTAAACCAAACAGACAGAGACTATGACTATCATAGTTCACTGGCACCACCTAGCTGTTGATTTTCCTCAAGACAGGCGGTGTTTCCATCTCAAGTACTTGGGCATACATTTTTAGCAGACAGGGCCTCAGTGGGAATTGAAACCCTGTCTTGCATAATGGACCACACACCAACTATATATAATTCAATGACAGCCATGTGCTGACAAGTGACAAAATGTACAGTACAGCAGCGAGCCTAAATGGTTCCATTTAAAAAGGCTTTGTAGTTTAAAAAAAAAAAAAACTCATGTCTTTTTAAAGAAGCACATCAAGGGACAGTCATATTAAGCTAGTTTAGGCTATAAATGATGCGGCATCAGTTAGTTCTGTGTCCTTGTCCTATAAAATGAATAAAATATATATAGAGTAACAGATTCATTCAGTTTTTACCTGCTTAAACTTTGTGCTGTGAAGGCATGGAAGGAGCTTCCAGAGGATGTAGTGCAGGCTCCTTCAGTTAACTGTTAAAATAGATTGGATAAATTCTGGTCAACAAAGGATATTTTCTATAATTATAAAGCTGACTTATGATTATTTGTATTATAAACAAGTATATTTTGGTATTATTTTTTTAAAAGAAAGAAAGAATAAACATCCTAGCCCAAGAGATGATTGTAAGTGTTAAAATAAACATTTTAGTTCTTTCATTTTTTTTTAATACACAAATTGATACATGCGACAGAAAATCTGAGTACCAAACTATATTTATTGTATACAGTAGTAAAAGACCACAAATAATGTACAAATCAGTAGAGAAACAAATAACATGACAAGAAGTGGGCCCCGTTCTTCGTACATTACATGGCTTAGCTTGTATGTTAGCCAGCTCAAAAGATTTTTGTCCAGCTAACTCAGTTCTTCAAATGGAAGTGGAAGGCTGTCTTGATAACTGTGCTCTTATTTTGTGAGACAGGAAAGCTAAAACCAGGATCACACACAGATTTTGCACACCTCTGTACCACACAGTTCTGTCAAACGCTTGTTGTTAATGGCTGTGTGAGGGACGAGAGTTGGGTAGTAAACACAATGTAATTTTATATTTGAAACAGCAGATGGCAGTACAGTAAAAACTGTTTTAAACATTTTTGTCAAATATTTAAATTATTGGTTGACGCATTGGTTTTTATTTATATAGCCAATTGCAACTGGAGCTCATTTTGCAGCTTTAATAAATCAAGAATTTGTCTAAACAGGAGTTCATAGTACACCAAACAAGTTACTTTTTAAAATTGCATTGGATTTATTTTGTTTAATGACTACTTAACTCAAACCCTGTTCAGTTATGACAATACGAATCAATGAGAGCCTCTAAAGAAAGATGTAGCCCAATCTGAAAATTAAAATTGTGAAAACTGTTTACTACTTGCTTCAACAACAAACATTTTAATGCTGACCCAACTGAAAACTCCAAGCTTATGTTGGGCCATCAACTTAGTTATTTGCATACGAAGAACGGGGCCCTGTGGGTACAGAACACTTATCTCCCAAACTCTATTGGTTGGCCTCCCTGATCTCCCAATAACGCAACAAACTGCATGCATCCATCTCTAAACTTTAAAATATTGGAGACACTTATCCCCACTCGGTATATATCTTCACTGTTGGCAAAAAGACAGTCAGGAAGACACCAACCAACTCCAACCAAATGAGAAATTATATTTCCCTCCCGTAAATAGGAATTTGTCTGGATGAGCGAATAAAAGAACCTTTCTTAATAAGTAGACGTCAAAGAGGAAGCAAATAACAATGGAATACAAACTCCCTTAAAATGTGACAGTTTTGACCTTGCAGTTTGCTTTTAGAGTGATCAAAGTACATCAAATATGAAACAGAAGTTCGGTATTTGGAGTATTGGTCCAAGCCCCACAACTTTTATCTAACATCCATTCTGATACTTCCTTACTGGAAAATCAACAAGCCCCCTGGGTGTTAATACTTAAAGAAGAAGAAAAAAAAAATACAAAAACATTGCAGAACTCTTTAGCAAAAGCACCTAAAATGCAGAGAATTAAAATACCTTTTTTGACAGAAGAGCAGGAGTCACCATTCAGACAAAAAACACATGAAAGCAAAGTGAAATGGAAGGCGGTGTGTATTAAGTTCAGATAGTGCTTCCATTTCAAAACATTTTTCATGCCCACTGACTGTGACCCCGGGCACAAACTTGCGGAGCATCGCATTCGACCCCGATGGATGAAAACCGTGACAAACTACTGGATACTAAGCTTTCACTGGAGAGTGAATGAAAAGCACTGACAAACCAGGAACAGCTGTGACGTGCTGTTGGTCCAATCACAGCCTGCGGTACCAGGAGGAAATGTTGTCCTGATTGGCCAGCGGAGAGACTGTTGACACGCACAAAAGTTCAGTCCTGGCTGAGACAGTACATAAACAGCTGAGGAGCCCCCTCTCCCCATACAACTGACGAAAAACCATGACAGACATCTTTAAACTGAAGAAATCATAATAATAATAATAATAATAATAATAATAATAATAATAATAATAATAATAGGCTGAGAGGAGCGATGGGGAGGGGAGGGACAGTGAAGGTGGCTGATGGCGTTGTCTGAGGGTGGCCGTCAATGAGGTGGGGAGGGCTTAGCAGTGCCCGCCTGTCTGCTGCTGGAAAACATCTATGGTGTCTTCATCTTCCATCTCCAGCTGAAAGGAGCATAGGGAAAGAGATTCCAGTTAGTGAATATAAATAATTGAACAGGTAAAAAAAAAATGCTGAGCTGGAAATATAAAACTATCATTTAAAACTATTCAGAGAGGCCGAATATCTGAATTGAGTCAATGTTAAATGAAAGTCTCCAATAGTGACAAGCTTCTCTAATGTGTTACCATCATGTAGAAAGATCATTTCTGCAACGTTTAAAGAGAATATAATGGTGAATGGAGCAGAATATCTTACCTGTGCAGGTGTATCCGTCTCATTGATAGGCTGGCCATCAAACCTGAACCTGATCTGCCTTATTGCGAGACCCTGCAGGAGCAACAACAGACATTGATGAATTAATGTGTAAAAGGACTTTTGTTACACAGAAATAGCAAGGTGAAGTGTGCAACTAATGGGGCGGCTGCCTGATGTGTTACAGCAAATCCAAAATAATTGTATGTTTTGAGTTGTTGGAGAGGAGGACATTTTAAATCAGTCATTGGGCTTTAAGCTCACCTGTCGGTCACAGTACGCCTTCATTAGTTTGCTGAGCGGTGTGTGCCTTTTGATTTTGAACTGGACCACCGACCCATCTTGCCCTGCAACCTTAAGGTTGATGTGATCGTTCTCAGTCTTTACTCCCTCCTGCAGAGACAACCATGTTTAACATCATGTTATCAGCAGGTTAAAGTTAACAGAGATACCAAAGACATTACATTCAGGAGCTTACACGAGAGTCAACTACAAATAGATACACTACAAAAAAAAACAGCACTATTAGAGACGTATGTCAGTCACGTTACCAGACTGCATGCTAATATAGCCTGCAACTTTAGAAGACATTTCACTAAGTGCAAACACGATGTGTGGTAAAGGAATTATGTTACACTGTTTCGTAGATATATTTTAACCAAAACAAACTTACATTGAGCAAAATAATGCAGGCCGCTAACTAGGTTACAATATTATGCTGCTTCAGTCAGATGCTAACGTTAGCATGATTAGCTCATGGCTAGGTGGTTGGCTCGCCAGCCCTTTAAGACCGATTCTGAGTTTAGCTTCCGGCTAACGCTGCTAGCGGTTTTGTTTTGCTGTACTGAGGCAAAACAAGCAAGGACACATTTAAAACAACAAGAACAGCATGGCTAAGTTACTTTGGGTTTTATATGCATACGTTACGTCACCTCCATTAGCGCTTATTTGTCGCTGCTGCAGTAGCGGCATTTGCGGCGTTGCGGACATAACGTGGTCCCGTTTCGACAAAGAAAAAAATCCGCAAATGACAATCATTGTCTAGTTGACATTTCTGCTCACAATCTTTGTGACTTTACATAGTAGGACAGAATAGCTCATATTTCCATCTACGGAACAGTGTATAAGCGCGTGTAAATGTAAATATTGATGTGCATTGTGCGGGTACTCATTCATTTGGAAACAAACACTGCGCCGATTCAGAGAAACGTGCAAACCAGGCCATTTTATATTGCACATCTGAGAAATGGTTTGGCAGGAGCTCGACTCAGCCATCACAAAAAATCTACAGCTCTTTAAACCTTTATATCTTACCTTTGGCTTTTCCTCTGACATCCTGGCTGTATTTCGTGTGCGGGGTTTCACAATAATCGGTTAATTGGGCTGTATTTGTCTTTCTGCCGCCTTCTGTCCTCTCTTTTCCTCCGCTCTCGGGTGCGCGCTTTGGATCGAAGTTACAAATCAACGATTGGATCTGAGAGGACCACGTGACTACTAAACCGCGGGAGCGCGGACACGGGAGCGCGCCCCTGTGCAAAATACTCGAGCACGCGAAGTAACGAACCTATGAAGGTAATCTCGTACAATAGCATGCATTTATACAACTGTTTACACACCAACTGATTATACACACACACACACATTACATTCCTTTTACATTCACCTTTATTTATTTGCAATTATGTTTACACAAATGATATTACCTAATTTATATTTTAGCCCAATAGCTTAACTTGAACTATAGATTTTAATTATAAGAATTTTATTGCAATGACATGACAAATGACGACATGACAAATAAAGAACTTTGAACCTTGAACCTTGTATGTGCTGTAAATATTTACACACACACACACACACACACACACACACACACACTCTCACACACACAAACGAATATGAATAACACCTCTGTCAATAACATCTACTTTATTTTATTGATTTGCTTGTACAATTTATTTGTAAAATTTCAAGTTCAATCTAAAATTCCCTTATGGTTTTGAAAATGGCATCAGCACCACAGAAACTACACAAAGTGAGAGAGAGAGAGAGAGAGAGAGAGAGAGAGAGAGAGAGAGAGAGAGAGAGAGAGAGTATTTACTGATACGCCAGCAAAAACAAAAGTTTTAAACATGTAGTTTTTTCTTCAGTATATTATTGGCACAGGCAATTTTGACAACGGCTTGAATTCCCTTCAGATGTTACTGACTGCATTGTGCCTTTTTAGGTCTTGAATTGAGAACTAAGAATACACACAGGGCACACATATACATGGTAAGAGACTAATCTTTTTCAGGTTTAAAGTTTTGAAATAGAAGGGTATAAAAAAGTAAAGGTAAAGTCTTTAGAAACATCTTATAAAGCATTTTTTTACGATTCAGCCACAGACCTCCAACAAGTGATAACTCTGTGAGACATCCCTTTGCCTTTCTCATTTCTGAGATGTCACACAAAAGATACTGCAACATCATTAATCAGCTGACTGCATTTTGTTTTCTATACCTTAATACTGTTGAATTAATTATTTCTGAATGTGTAGTGTCCTTCTAGTATTTACAGTAACAAAGTAGATTGATTGGACAAACTTGTAGAATACCTCTATCACCCTAAAGCTCTTGTCATATATGTTAAACCATATAATGACCACCATAATGAACCATTACAGTTATTATATAGCCTAATCCCTGTTTTAACAGTTGCAGTAAAGTCATATCGAAAACCAAACAAATGGAATTTTTGCATTAAGAATCATATATCATATAAGCATATTGAAATGTGTTGACTCTTCATAAACCCCAACTAGTATTTGACTATAAAATCAAAGCTTTTCTTTAAGAAATGTAAATATTATTGCCAACATTACAGAGTTACATTTGAAATCACTACGATGGGTCACCACTAGAACTTGTAAATTGTCTTTGGTAATATCAATCGCCTCTTTACAAAAACATGATTCAGCAATGTCAAATATTTTAGAAAATTCACTAACACATTGCCTGCTGATTTATCATAATTATATTTCTTTCATATCAGATTTGATCTATGCTAAGGATAAATTCTGACATAAAATAACAGTATTTGGCATAAAATGGGACAAGATATAAAAAAAAATCAACATCATCTATCATCACACAGCAGGTGTCAGCCTTCAGCCTCTAAAGAAGTGTTTTCAGCATTTAAACTTCCCCAAGTGAGGCACTGTATACGAGAGCCACTACAGTTTTAATCAATTTACTTTCACGTTTTTATAACTCAAGATACTAAATATGAAGCAAAAGTTGTGGTTTAAATAAAAGTGCAATACAGCCATAGCAGAAACAATAAAAGTGAATCCAAAATCCTTTATTGGGCTTTTGTTTTTATACAGGATATACAGGTAAACAGGTAAAATTAGGCAGACATTCAACTTAAGTTAATGATTACTTTACAAATTCTGGATGCAAGGGTGAAGATTTAATTTTGACCAAACATAATACCTTAAAAACAATTTCTGTCAGTGGAATACAGCAATAAACATGGCCTCCTACATTCAGAATAGGAATATGTCAATTTAAAATCACACAAAGTACAAAAATATGTTATCATTTATTAAGTATATCTCTAAATCATCAGCAACACAGAGGAGCAAAACAGATGATATCTGAAAATTTGCATATCGTCGCTCTCGGGCGAAAACAGTGTATGTCCAAAACTGTTTCTTTTCAGTAAATGAAAAAAGGCTAAATTAAAAAAAAAAGTTTGATCTTCGACAAAGTCAGACAAAATCGCCTTGTCACTGTTTAAATATTTGTGAAACCCACAGACGAAAACGGACCAATAGCACTGATTTATGAAAAGAAATTAAAATGATGAAACATGGAGATAGGAGGTTTCTGCCCCACAACGACAATATGCAGAAAGAATTAAGAATTATTCAGCAACCAAACTGGATTCTTTCTATTCTGTACAACTGACCTTAAGAGTTAATCTAATAAATAGCAAGTAGACTGATGCTATATGAGCCACGGGATAGACTATTATAGTCTTGAAGAACATTTCTGCCTATAGTGTCTATTCTAGCCTTTGGATACAGCATCTTATGTCATCACATTAAACACAACATTCCTGTTGACTGGAAGAAGCCATACAAGACTGCCTTAACCAAACTACTGTCACCTTTCTGAAATTGTCTTAAGTTATAGTTTACATTAATTGACACATTTCCTTTTCACAACCACTAGACGGGTTGGTGATGGGTGGTTGAGTGAGAGTTTAGAGTTCAGGGAAAAACCGAAGGGTCGTGGTGTAAATCTCAGTTCACAGATCCTCTCATGCAAATTTGGAATACGGATTTTGCCCACTTAGACCTGAAGAAACATAACACAATCAGTAAAGTCGTGCATCGATTTAAAATTGTAGTTTGAGATGGAATATGTGAAGGCCTACTTGTTTTCTTGCTGAAAGTTAGAGGAGAGGATCAGCAATATCCTCATGTCTGTCAGGTAACTATGAAGCTACCACCAGCAGCTGGTTAGCTTAGCTTAGTTTAGCTTAACTTAACTTAAAGACTGGAAACAAGGGGAAACGGCTAGCCTTGCTCTGTCTGAAGGAAATAAAATCTAAAGTTCACTGAGGAGTTATACTGCATTTGTATTTAAACCAAAACCAAGGTTGCAAGGCAACCAGAGGAGACTCCAGGAAGTTACTTCACTTGACAAAGAAATCTGGTAATTAACTTCCTGTAACATAAAGTTTTCACACTTTGTTTTTTCTACAAACGAAATATAATGTCTTTAGCTTTAGAGCTGCTGGTAGGTGGACTTTGTTACTTTTGGAAAGAGCCAAGCTAGCTGTTTCCTTCTGTTTCCAGTCTTTGTGATAACACAAAGCTAACTGGCCTTTGGCGGTAGCTTCATACTGTATTTATTGTACAAACATGAGAGTTGTATCACTCTTCTCATCTAACCTTGGGCACGAAAGCAAATATGCGCATTTTCCAAAATGTTTTTTTTCAATAACCTCTGTCAAGTGTAAACCAGAAAAATATAGCTTTATCTAAGTTTGCAGTTTTTAAAGCCTACATTAAGCATTTACAGAACAGAGAGAAACATACCTGCACTATGTTGGTATATGCACATGTATGAAAAAGAGAGAAAAGGGGGTGTCAAGTGATAGAGCTCACCATATTTTTTCCGGATTTCTTCATGTCTCTGTTTCATTTCTGTTCTCCTGTAGGGACAAAACATTCTCTTCTGAGTGACATAATTACTATACAACAATATTTTTCACACCCCTAAAAGTTATGTGGCCACCAAACCAGTTTGGGCTGGTAACAGTTTGACGTATGTGCGGTATGCTATGAAGGACAACACTGATATGGATCATGACCAACAATGGAACAGGGTCACCTGGTGTGTCAAGTGTCCTGTAGATTTGTAAACCATGAGAATCTCCCACACTGAGATGGAGACCAGATGAAAGCTGTAACAGGGGAAATGTTAAAATGCACCCTAAGATGTGCATAGACTCAGGCCCTGTCAACCCTGGTTGGCTGGATTCTGGCTGTGTACATGGAAACATGTACATGGGACCAAAGTATAGCAGGAAATAAACATCAGCAGCATGGATGAGGAAGTGTGAGGGTTTTTTTTTTTCATGAGGGAGAAAGCTCTGTGGGAAGAAACTGTTCTTGTGTCACTGATAAATCTTCCACGATGGGAGAGCTTAGAGAAGATGGTGGTGGTAGAGAGAGGGGGTCGGAGTACGTTTAACAGTTTAGTTAAGATGCAGCTTGGCAATCAGACTGAATTGCTTTAATGTTATTTTGCTTTTATTGCAAATTCCAAGTCCACCTTGTGCATCTGAGTTTACTTGTGGAAATAGACTCTCTCTCTTGAAACATCTTTTTGCACAGGGGAGCCACTGGTGGTAAACTATAGATATAGCTGCATCATATACACTCACAAAAGAAGAAACCAAGTCAGGCTTGGAAACTGTGTTACATCCTAAAGGTTGCATTCACAGAACATTATTTCTTACCTTTCTTCCTGCTTGGTTTTCGTCTTATTGACCTGTTTCTGGATCTTGGCCTCCGACCTCTTGGATCTGACACACAAACACAAAACCAAAGTGTGGTTATGGTTAAATAAGTCACGGGTATTGACACAGCGCATGTTTCAAGTGCCGACACCTAAAAGAAACCACACCCAAGCTAACAGAAATGTACAGATGTGGCCATATTATCTTCACGATTAGAACAAAATCTCCCCACATGGTTCACACGGAACATAAATCACATCATAACATTACCTTGTGATAAATTTAGCTCCAGACTTATATGAAGGAAGTCATGAGAGATTGTCAAAGGCAGTCATCCTACAGTAAGTTCTTACTCTGGCCTTAACACACCAAACCCATACTTTACCACCTGTGACAATAAGCGTGAACCTGAACCTAACCAGTTCTAACCTATTACATAACCATAGCCATTTTTGTAGTTACAGTATACCTAAACATAACTATCTGTAACTTTGATCTCTGACAAGCCACGGATAAAACTAGAAGGGCACTCGGAGAGCACAGGCCTCCGCCAAGGCATGCCCAATCTCACAATGTTACGACTTTCCCAGCTGGGAACTTGTTTTTCCCGATTATTCCAACACTACATGTATGCAACACAAATGTCCTATCTCGCAATGTTAACGAAAGTAAAAAATTATTTGTGTATCCGCCCTGTGATTCGAAACCGCTCCAAAATGTAATGGGTTCTTCTTTAGCCAATGCTACACCTCTCATCGTGGAAATCTGGGAAAGTAGTTTTTCCATAATCCTGCTGACAGACAAACAACCTTCTTGGCATAAGTAACTATGTCATCATCATGCAGACTTATTTCCAAGTACAAACCACCCAGGATATACTACTGTGCCCATTCCACTGATTAAATATGCTGTGTGCTACCTATGTTGATAATGTGATTAGGTTAGATATGCATATCTCAGAAGGTAAGACAGATATTCATAGAAACATAAATGAACGGGGTGAGTGGTAGAGATGGGTTCAGGGGTTAACCTGCAAAACCCAGAGAAGCAGATACCCAGCACAAAACCTGATATACACCAAAATAGTTTTACTATAGATACATTTTTTCTTCTCATGAAATTTTGAAAGAATTCTTATTTAAATACACTTTCAATAATTTGTTTGTTATAGTTATTGTAAGTGTGTATATTACTTTATTCATGCCTAATGTCTAATGCCAAATGCTAGAAAAGAGACATGTTACAGTAACAATACATAAGTATTGTCTAAGCTTTTCCCTCTACTGAAAGTTAATTATATAAGTACTCTATAAATACAGTTGAAAATTCCTTTCAGCATCAGTCATATAGAGCAATAGGGTCATTCATAGCTCACTGCACACTTACCCAAAGTTCTCACACTTGCAGCAGCAGAACAGGCAGACCAGGAAGGCGATGATGATAATTCCACCGAGCACTGCCAAGGTGATTATCAACGTCTGGAAGTTCACTACAGACCGAGACAGAGAAACACAATGACAAAGTTATGCAGGAATTCACAGTCAAATATCTACCTTCATGATAGAAAAAAATATATATATTGTACCTTTTCTTTTTTTGCTTTTTTCCCCTGACATAAATCACTGTAATCATTCTAATCTTTCTACGTATATTGCAAGGTGACTCCAACTGACCGCAGCGCACTTAACCACTTGATTGTAATGTTATTTTTTTAGACTGGAGACATTAAGGTCAGTCTAGTGAAAGACACAAGTATAAGTCCTGTATTCAGCTTTCAGAAGTAAAAGGAAACATGTGAAGTAAAATGTACATCAAAAGTTTAAGTGAAGAATGTTTAATTATCTTA
Organism: Perca fluviatilis; assembly: GCF_010015445.1. NCBI lineage: Eukaryota > Metazoa > Chordata > Actinopteri > Perciformes > Percidae > Perca > Perca fluviatilis. The sequence continues at coordinate 15,016,004 of NC_053131.1, read as the reverse complement.
TGTGTTAATGTGTAAGCAGCATTTTGCTGCAGTCTGACCCACAATGTGCTTGCCAAGGCTAATGCGGTTATGATCTTGGATGGTTTAATTGGTAACAAAGCAGTAGGGGAGGATAGTGACCATATGAATCACCATAAATGTGTCTCTTAAATATATTGGATTGTATTAGACCAAAGATCTTCAACAGGGGGTCCGGGACCCTTAAGTGGGCCCTTAGAGTTACAGCAGGGGGGCCACCAAATTATTGTTTGATAATTTTTCAGAAAGGTTTTTTAGTTTTTTTTATTGAAATGTCTAAAAAATATACATTAAGATGAATCCAACATATTATTGGCAAAGATAAATCAGCCCTTTTGTGAAAAATCAAATCCCAAATTTGATGATAGACTTGCTGGCCTATAGGTAAGCTAGCCACTAAGGTAGCCATCCATGGATACAGTTAAGCTTAAGGAATCACTGTGCCACATGTATTAAAGCATGATGTATAAATATATGAATATGTCTGCAATTAATTTAATAGTTTAGTATTGTATGCAGGGTTCAAACTTAGCACAATCTACTAGCCAAATGCTAGTCGAATATGCTAGTGGCTGGAAGATTTGCTTCACTCACCAGCCAAAAAAACAATGGCAATCTATTAAGTGGCTAGTAAAATTTGAACATTCACTAGCCATTTGGCTGGTGGACGAAAAAGTTAATTTTGAACCCTGATTGTATGCACCATAAAAAGCTATGTGTAAAGGCCTTAGGCTGCCCTACACATTATTGTAGGCCCAGTTTAATATACAACTCAGTTTTATACAATATTAGTAGGTGGTCCCTGCTTCGTCTCTCTTTCAGCTCCAGGTCCTTAGTCTAAAAACGTTAAGGACCCCTGTATTTGACCATTGTGAGCAATGTCTCACTATTGCCATTATTGTACTTGCACTATCTGTGTTGCCTAATATAACTGCTCCACATGTTTATACAGCATATATCTTAGCATATTCATATCACACTGTACTGTATATAACATATTCTTACCCCTTACTGTTTATTACCCATATACATATGTACATTACTCTGCACTTTACTGCTTTTTGCAGTTCTGGTTCAGTGCTAAACTGTATTTCGTAGTCTCAGTACTTGTACTCTGTGCAATTACAATAACGTGGAAGAAGATGTATTATATCATAATATATATTGATATTGTAACATAAAATTACATATATTGTGATAGAAGATTTTAGCCACCACTACAAAGCATGATGTGTGTGATACTACAGGTTGTCCTGATTTGATAAAGTGAAGGATAAGGTGTATTGGCAAAAAGAGAATGCATTGTTTTTTAAAGTTTGTTTACTGCTTAAACAATGATTAGGTCGTTTCAGCAGTGAGAGTCAACTGTTAATGTAGCACAAAGAAGAAGTGCTGTTGATTTGGTTCCCTGTAGAACAGAATGGAGCTCAGAAACCAATCAGTAAATCTGTAGCCATGGTATACATTATGAGCATATGTTAAGTTTTCTGTGTAAATCGCAAGTACTGTATATCTTACAGCCATTGGAGAAGAGTTGAAATGATTAGTCAATTAATTGATAAGTCGATTGACAGAAAATTAAGCAAATATTATTTTTAAACGGATTAATAATTGAATTCATTTACAAAGCAAAAACACAAAAAAACTCATTGATTTCAGCATCTGAAATGTGATTTGCTGTTTTTTTCTGTTTTATATCATTTTAAATTGATTCTCTTTGTGTTATGGGTTCCATTAACCTTACCTAACCATAACCCATCAGACAAATAGCTGAGTAACTTGTGACATTTAGTGGAGCACAAAAGTGGAAACATTCAAATAACGTACCCCAAAACTGTGCTTAATAATAATTACTTCTTGTACAGTAATTGAACTAAATGCCTTAAATCAGAGATCTTCAACAGGGGGTCCTCAGAGTTATTGCAATTACCAAATTATAATTCATTTTTGATTCAATTCAAGTTTTTTCAAATTAAAATGTCTTAACATGAATCCAACATATTATTAGCAAATATAAATCCCCACTGATGATAGGCTTACTGGCAAGGTAAGGTAAACACTGATGTAGCATCCACAGATACAGTTACTCCTAAGGATTCACTGTGCCACATGTAAGTTTAACATTAAAACATGATTTATAAAATCATACCAACAATTCATATTTGTATAGCTTAGTATTCTGCACTAAAAAGGTATGTATAAAGGCTCTACACTTTATTGTAGGCCCCTGCCTTAAATGAACAATGAAAAATGTTAATTAAACAACTCATTGAAGTTGTGGTGGGGGTACAATGAAGTCTTTTTATTTTATTTAATATAATTCTGTTTACCTTGCCCTGAGTTTTTAGTCTTTGTATAAGCTTTTATCTTCCAACCTCTCCTGCACAAGCTTTTGTCTTCTTTAAATGCATATTTGAGTATACGTAGATAAAAGTTTGATTGTGTGTGTTGTACAGTGCCTTGCGAAAGTATTCGGCCCCCTTGAACGTTTCGACCTTTTGCCACATTTCAGGCCTCAAACATAAAGATATAAAACTGTAATTTTTTGTGAAGAATCAACAACAAGTGGGTCCCAATTATGAAGTGGAACGAAATTCATTGGCTATTTCAAACTTTTTTAACAAATAAAAAACTGAAAAAGTGGGCGTGCAAAATTATTCAGCCCCTTTACTTTCAGTGCAGCAAACTCTCTCCAGAAGTTCAGTGAGGATCTCTGAATGATCCAATGTTGACCTAAATGACTAATGATGATAAATAGAATCCAGCTGTGTGTAATCAAGTCTCCGTATAAATGCACCTGCTCTGTGATAGTCTCAGAGGTCCGTGTAAAGCGCGGAGAGCATCATGAAGAACAAGGAACACACCAGGCAGGTCCGAGATACTGTTGTGGAGAAGTTTAAAGCCGGATTTGGATACAAAAAGATTTCCCAAGCTTTAAACATCCCAAGGAGCACTGTGCAAGCGATAATATTGAAATGGAAGGAGTATCAGACCACTACAAATCTACGAAGACCCGGCCGTCCCTCTAAACTTTCAGCTCATACAATAAGAAGACTGATCAGAGATGCAGCCAAGAGGCCCATGATCACTCTGGATGAACTGCAGAGATCTACAGCTGAGGTGGGAGACTCTGTCCATAGGACAACAATCAGTCGTATACTGCACAAATCTGGCCTTTATGGAAGAGTGGCAAGAAGAAAGCCATTTCTTAAAGATATCCATAAAAAGTGTCGTTTAAAGTTTGCCAAAAGCCACCTGGGAGACACACCAAACATGTGGAAGAAGGTGCTGTGGTCAGATGAAACCAAAATCGAACTTTCTGGCAACAATGCAAAACGTTATGTTTGGCGTAAAAGCAACACAGCTCATCACCCTGAACACACCATCCCCACTGTCAAACATGGTGGTGGCAGCATCATGGTTTGGGCCTGCTTTTCTTCAGCAGGGACAGGGAAGATGGTTAAAATTGATGGGAAGATGGATGGAGCCAAATACAGGACCATTCTGGAAGAAAACCTGATGGAGTCTGCAAAAGACCTGAGACTGGGACGGAGATTTGTCCTCCAACAAGACAATGATCCAAAACATAAAGCAAAATTTACAATGGAATGGTTCACAAATAAACATATCCAGGTGTTAGAATGGCCAAGTCAAAGTCCAGACCTGAATCCAATCGAGAATCTGTGGAAAGAACTGAAAACTGCTGTTCACAAACGCTCTCCATCCAACCTCACTGAGCTCGAGCTGTTTTGCAAGGAGGAATGGGCAAAAATGTCAGTCTCTCGATGTGCAAAACTGATAGAGACATACCCCAAGCGACTTACAGCTGTAATCGCAGCAAAAGGTGGCGCTACAAAGTATTTACTTAAGGGGGCTGAATAATTTTGCACGCCCAATATTTCAGTTTCTTATTTGTTTAAAAGGTTTGAAATATCCAATAAATTTCGTTCCACTTCATGATTGTGTCCCACTTGTTGTTGATTCTTCACAAAAAATTACAGTTTTATATCTTTATGTTTGAGGCCTGAAATGTGGCAACAGGTCGAAAAGTTCAAGGGGGCCGAATACTTTCGCAAGGCACTGTATGTGCACTCTCTTACTCCAGCAGAGCCCCCAGCGGGCTTCATTCAGTGGACAGAGGGCATGGGGTGGAAGGATGGTCCTCCCTGGATACGTGATACACGCCTTGGTTGTGAGACACCACAAGCACTGTAAAAAAAATACCAAAACACATACTGACCTCTTTATTATTTGAACAAACAATGAATTGTTAGGTACTTAGGGCAATTGCAGCATACACACAAAAAGTTGAAAATGAAGGAGGAGGGGTTCGGAATGCATGACAGATCAGTTATTACTCCTCAAACCAGTCTAACAGGTGTGAAGGTGGAGGAGGGGCCATTGGCTATGGTTCCTCTACCCAGGACACTAGTTTCCATCACACACACACACACACACACACACACGGAATGAAATCATACCAGCAGAAACAAAAGATTTTCTTCCCCAGGACTTACCGTCACATTGCTCAGACATTCCTCGCAGCTTGTCCCGTTGTTCGCCTCACACACTGTAGGGGGGAAAAGTCAGTTTAGTTGAAACACCCAAAATAATCCACAGAAAGTACATAAGGGAGTAAACTCTGTCAACATGATGGTGGAGGTACAAACATTTTGCCTCAGGAGAGAAATTCCTCTAATATTAGCTGAAAATATGAGAAGCAGATTAAAGGAGGCCTGTGCTCACTGTGGTATTTGTAACTACTGCTAATCCTCCTGGGACATTTTCCATGGAGACACAGCACAGTAAACACACATGCAGACTTCTGAACGGTCATGTTATTATCAGCAGACTGCACAGGACAAGAGCTGGGTTTGTCTAAGTGTTTCTGTAAAATTGAGGTTGTAAACAAAAGTCTCATTCTCATGTGGTTGGTTTCCTGCTGGTTTCTTGCTCAAACAAAAAAACCTGAGGGGGGGTTGTGAACTGAAAACTCGTTGTTCCTGCTGAGAGGTTTCAACAATACACAAAGATATGTAACTTGCAGAGGCACAATTATATCAATGCAATCACTGTTCATCTTTGTTTTCATGTGTCTCTTATAAGCGGAAACATAGCCTCTACCTTAATTAGTGTATGAGAAAAGATCTTCAACCAGAAAATACAAACAATGGTAGCTCAAATAAAGATTCTGGTTGCTTATTGTCCTGTTCTATTTCCACTGTTCAACAGAAAGTGTAAGACCCCAAGAGAGCTAAAACAATAATGTCATACAAAGAGAAAAATGATTGGCCAAAGAAAAGCCAATAAGTCAGGTGTGGATTTGTATCATTTACAATTTACCTAAGACCTCGTAAAAATAACAAGGCAGCTGAAGGCGATTAAATCAAACGGAGAGATCAGAGCAGCCATTAATGATTCTTGCTCCTTACCTTTGCCAGGTGAGGAAGTCTGAGCGACAACTGTCGCCAAACCGAAGAGAAGCAGGATCGCAGCGAGAGCAATCCGTGAATCCATCGCCACACCTCTGAGAAAAGATTATTCCAGATGTTATTCCTCAGACTTTTCGTCTGAGAAGATTTGAAAAATCTGTGAGCGCAAAAACAGGAAATGTTTTGGCTGCTGAAAGTCGAGAAGTGAACTTAACGAGAAGGAGCCAAACGCTGAATCCTGACGCACGCTCGTTACGCACCAACGACGCAACGACAAAGGAGAGGAATGCGTGTGTGCGCCACTGTGTACATGTTTTCCTTGGATGCAGTAGTACTATTCTACAATTTCTAAGCAGCATTTTACTAGTTTCGCCAGTTTTAACACTTTATAGCCTATAGTCAGGTAGTGAGTTCATAAGATTTGGGACTTTTCTCTAACCTTTGCTCTTTTTTGTGTGAAATAGGCCTATTGAATAATTTGAAATTAATGCTGCTGTTGCTCTCTGAAATGTAGTGGAAGTATGAAATAGTATAAAATGGAAATATAAATGGAGTAAAAGTACCTCAAAATTGTACTTAAGCAGCTACAGTGCTTAAATACATTCCCATACTTTCCACAGTTTGTGTGTTAAAATAAATTCACAAAGACAACATAAAATAGAGGACAATAATTCCAATAATTTATTAAAGCATAATTTTGTAAAGCCAGTTACAAATAATAAAGAACAACACACATATCTCTCTCTTTCTCTTTTCTTTTTTATAACAAGCACAATGTTACTATAATGTTAATGATGATAATAGGCATAACATAAGATAAGAATGGGCCCCACTCTGGCCGCCTGCGGCTGATAACAGGACCCTTTGTGATGAAGTTGCCCTTGGAAACTGATTTGCGATCAGAAATATAACTTCAATTTATTGTTCTCTTTTGCAAAAGACACTGATCACATTCAGCAACTATGGGGCAACTTCTCCATACTCAGTGTAATATCAGTAACAGACAGAACCATGTAGAATAACCAGAACAGACAGCTCCAGGTTCCTCCTTAATTATGGCTTATGGGTTCTCTGGTTCTCCTCTCATTATAGTTAAAACTAAAATAACCAAAAGTTCAAATAGGAACCTGTGAGTGAGTTCTGCTTATTCTAACTCTATAGGCAGGATCCCAATGGGCTGATCGTATGCAGCCAGGGCTGTAGCTTCCATTGAGGACACTGAGCTCAAGTCCTTGGGGATTTTTCTTTAGGAATTTTGGGCATTTTAGCAAATGTGGTAAAGGGAGTTTAAATTCTACAATGGAAAAGGTGTATTTGGTAGGATGATTCCAGTATTTTAAGACTAACTATTATTATTTTTAAATGTGAATACCTGCAGGCCAAATAAATACCTTGCCATTTCCTTTAACAGAATGTTATTCCAGGCAACGTGGGGTAGGTTTGAAACAGCATTACGTTGGAAATAAAATCCTTAACCATATCCATAACTGAATCTTAAGAAGATAAAATGTGAAAAATCTCAAATTAAGATATAGTTTTTTGGTGGCTGATCTAATTGTCAATAGTGGTTGGGTTGGGGGGTTGAAGGTCTTGTCCTCATGACCTCAGTATTTCTAAATGCTACAGCCCTGAAGTTGGCACTCCAGATAGACAACAGACAATTTCACCTTAACTTTACTTAAATATCGGGCAAACCATAACTCTTTTCACGGTAAATGTTGACATAGAAACTAGTTTAGAAACTTGTGCTAAACCAAATTAGACAATTAATTGGATCTTGTTTGGATATGAGACAGTATTTTTAAGTATTCCCCCTGGATATTTGATGCAGGGTGTGTTATGGATGCTTTGGTCTACCTGCAGTGCCACAGAGTCAGATGACAGAACAGTGACTTCACTTTAAGTCCACACACACACACACACACACACACACACACACACACACACACACACACACACACACACACACACACACACACACACACACACACACACACAGCAGTGATGACTGTCAGCATACCCAGTGCACAATTAAAACCATCTCTGAGCTCATATCCTCACAGTGTCTTACCTGTTCCTCTTACACTGAGACTGAAAAATTCCAATATATATTTAATACATTATCCTCCACACCTTGCGATACATACAGCACAATAATAATTAAATAACCCCTAACCCTAACATTCCCATGCTTTTCCCTTTAACTCACAATCACGACACCATTCTTTGCAAAGTCATGTAAATATACGTCTTATTTCCAAGGAATACACTCATTATAATCACTTCTCATTTCTTATTTCCCTTTTCGTTTCCAACTGTTACATCATAAATACACACACACACACACACACACACACACACACACAGCAGCATTCCAGACACAGCACTTCAGGGTGGTTAAGATAGCAGAGGGCATACAGTACAGTAACAATAGTATCAGTAATAAAAATCACATGTTCATAAACAGGTTTGAAAAAACATAGACAAACTGGAGCTCTTATGCATTATTGTCCAAGTCACTGATCTCATAAAAGAAATAAAGTGAGAATAGCATGAGAAGACAAGGATATACAATATTGTATGACTCCAAGAGTAAGTCCCACAGATAACAACAAAGATAAAATCATCAAAACACTGTGGAAATATGATCGCCACAGCAGCCAGTCTCATTATGGTCTGTGTTTTTACTATTTGTTTCTCTGTGAGTCACATTAATGGCACAGCCAGTGAATGATGTACAGTGTTGGCATATATTTGGACATACAGTGGTCATTAACACCATTCACTTGCATGTATTTTACACGAGAGGTGTGACAATGCATTTAGTATGGCATCTATATACTGTACAGTGCAGTGGCATTCAATAATACCTCTTATAATGTGTGATATACAGTACAAAACAATACATGTTGGTTCAGTTTATGTGTACATGTATGTGAATAAACAGTAGATATATGTAGTTTGTGTTATGTAGACATAGATAGGGAAATGTTTTGTCTCATACTATTCTGTTTGAAATTGTTCTCCTTGTAGGGCAGAGTGAGGCTGTTATCCATGCATTGGCTATCCATGTCAAGTCAAGCATGACCAGAGAGCCTCCAAAGCAAAACCTCTACTCTTTCTTCTCAAGAATATCTATTTGATATTGTTCAGAAATATTTAAAGCCACTTCCTTTGGCTGTGTTTTCTTCTTGTGGCCACACGGTGGCACTGACGAGTGAACGACTGAACACTATGTCGGGCAGGGAGCTTATTTTTTTCCCTTTAGTAGCCCTGAAGAAGAATCATCATTGACTCTTTTTTCTCAAGTCACAAACAGATGCGATACAGCTGATGTGAAAGATAAACGACAGAAGGAGAACGACAGAGAGAAAGCAAGCAAGAATTTAGCATAATAACGTAATCCCAACAGCAAACAAAGTGAAGCAGTGAGGACATGTGAAGAGAAAGAGAGAGAGAGAGAGAGAGAGAAATTGGAGGAGTGAGAAGAAAACAGATTTAACTGAGAATGTGTGGCTTTCTTCTGTCTGGCAGTGCACTGGGGGATCGGTGGGAGTGGTGGGGGGCAGCCTAGGACTGGGTGGCTGAGTTGTGCTTGTTATTACTGAAATTTGTCCGGAAAGGGAAGCGGAGAGAAGTTTTGAGTGTGCTTGAACAGCTACATGCAGGACTACAACTGGCGGGTTATGTATTTGAAAAGGACCGTCCCAAAATACAGGTTGTTTTCTTTGTCATGCACATTTTTAAATAGATCCCTTATCCCCCTATCCCAAGTGATGCCCAGGCCAGTAGAGTGTGCGTTTGGCTTCTGTGTCCACTTCTATCGTGCTTTACCCCATTTGATCATCCACTACTCTTGGTTCAACCTTGAAGAATAGCTGGTTGGTGTGACTGCCTCCATAAAAACCAACCAACCACAGCACTGGGGCCAAGGCATCTGCTGCCACTGGATGAACCGAGGGCTCTGACTGGTTTGTGGCAATCACCTGACCCAGGAACTGGTTATGCTGGTCATTGACATGGTGCTGCAACGTTTCTTCACCACCATGTTAATGTAGGCCCTCATGATCTTGGTGATCTCCCCAACCTAAAGAGAGAGAAAACAAAGTGTTGGGTTAATAATGCATGCGTCCCAGTCTGGATGCGTTTAAGTGATTAGTTTTTGGCAAAATGAAAGGTATTGCTATTGCATGTCCATAAAAGGGAACTCACAAGAGACAATTCCAAAAAAAGTATGGTCAAAATAAAAGCAGCAGAGGCCAAGATATTCTGACTTTTAGGGCCTAGAAATGAAGTGGGCCAAGCAGGCAAATATAAAAGTCCTCCCCAATATGAAAAATATGAAATAACAGTATAATCATAAAACAAGACCTAACATTGTGATGGTCGTTTTTAATAACTTTAAATGACGGCACTCTGACTTACAGTCAACAACTTATTGATTTTATTTAAATGGGCAAATTTCCCAGTCGGATCCCAATCAGGTCAAAAAATAAATTCCATTTTCCAACATTTTATCGACCAAACAATCAATCATGAACGTAATGAAAATAATGTGTGGTTTCAGCTCTAAAGGGGATAAAGAAAAAATGAAAATAAATAAATAAAAGGTAAACAATGAATAATGAGCTCGCACCAGTGGCGTCTCAAAGTACATCTCCCTCTCATCCACGATGATCTTGTAGGTGCAGGGTTGTGACGCCCCAAAGAAGGTGATGTGTTCGTACTGGAAGGTCTCCAGTGGCTTAGGTTCACCCCGTTTATATACTGATACATTGTCAGCACTCACACTCAGCCACAGATCATGAGGGAAACCACCCTCTTTACACTACAGAGATGGAGGGAACAAAGGAGAAGAGAAAATAAGAGGTTACTTGTCAGGGATTTTGTGGTTTTTGCACAAATCCCTGTAATTCATCATTTCCTCTACTCTTTCCTCACCTCCACATCAAACAGAGTAGATCCATATCCAGGCCACTCCTTGATAATGCTCATGTATTTAAGCATGGCCTGATGCTGAGGCATGCCCTGCAGCCGGGTCCACTTCTCCAGAACACTGGTCCGTGTGGCGGACGTCTCCTCCTTCACCCACATCTCCAGCATCTGCTCCTCCTCCACCTTCAACGACACCGGACAGCCAATTAATGAAGAACACTTAGTCAAACTATCAATCATTCTGTCAATCAATCAAAGCAATCCAGTTTGTTGGGAGGTCCATCTGTCATTTGGTAAACCTGAACTAGGCTTAAGGTAATTCAGCAGAATGCAAAGATCCATCACATCACACATGTCACAGTAACTGGGAAAAGACAGCTCCTGGACTACATATCACAACACAGATATGACAAATTCAGAATAAATATTGATTATATATATAATATTGAGTGCTGTAAAATGATGGATTACTTATTTAATGACTGTCCAATTCACTAAGACGGCCTGAGCCTCCACAAAGTCTTACTCAAGGAGACGGCTTGGCTAAGAGACAGTAAAAAATATTGTTCATTTATCTAATTAATTTAATTGAAATAAAATTTTGTATTGACTTTATTTAAAAATTTTGCAAGTTTTTTTAAATGTTGAAGATGCTATCTTTTTTTAAAGGACCAAAAGTATGTAACATTTTTTCTGACCGTTTTTTAATGCATGCAGGTGTAATATCAAGGACATTGCAGTAAATGGGCCAAAACTCTACTTCCACCACTGACCTTCTGCTTCTTCAGTGACCCAGTCTTGAAGCTTCTCCTCAGGGTGCCGTCCAGGAAGCTCGGGGTCCTTCGTTTCTCTGCCCCGACCCCGATACCTCCCTGTCCTCCTGCTATTCCCTTCCCATCTCCGGCTCCTACTCCAGCTCCTCCGGCTCCACCTGCCGTCCCCACGCCCGGCTTGGTGGAGTGAATGATGCGATTGCGGAGACGTCCAATTGGATAAACGGTTCCCAGGCTCCACCCAGCCCGACCTGCCCCGTCGCCGTGGAGATACTGGAGACGTAAAGCAGCCAGGTGCTGCAAAGTCTCCTCTGAAGCCGGGAAGTGACCGCTTATCAAAGACTCGTGAGCCTGAGAGAGTAAACGAGATTGACAGCAAGAGACAAAAAAACTATCATACAGGCTTTTATTTGTTCATTTTGCAGCAGTGCAGGAGTAACATAAGTACCCTAATACATTGATTTAATAACATTACTAAAAAAAAGAATTTCAATAAGTAGTTTATTTAAGAATGACAGGGGAGACTAGATGCCAAAAAGAGAAAAGAAAAGTAAAGTATATTATTTTGAATTCAATTTAGAGACATGTCCAACAGCTCACCTGCTCAAACATAAAAGCAAACTCCACTCCTTCTTTTGGCATGCTCTCTACATCCAAGAAGCAGTAGAGCTTGAAGTAGAGTTTCCATTCTCCTTCCTCTTCCTCTTCTTCGCTGCCTGCCAATCTGGAAAAATACAGTAGACGCAGGTTAAGTAACCACAGATCAAAACAATCCCAACATACTGTTAATGTTAGGGAAAACTCAGGAGCAGCTCAACTCTGGATACATGAAGAATGTTCGGGAGACTTTGATGATTTACATGAAGCATTTAATGAAATCTCGATTGAGGAGATTTGGAATTAAGAAGTACAGTTTAACCACAGTGTAGTGCCATCCCAACTCTGTGTAATTCCATGAGGCATTCATCACCTGCTGAAGCTGTCAAGTTTGGGCTATGCAAAGATATTAATAACGCCATAACATATGCGCCGCAAAGACAGATAATTATCTAAATCTTGTTGTATTGCAAGACCACTTTATCTCTCTCTGGGGAAAGGCTATCTGCGCGTGTATGTGTTTTTTCAGTAAGGTGTGTTTGGCCCCCAAGCCTGTTTTCCGCTGACCATCAAAGGAGATGGTCCCGGAACACAAAATTACCTTATCATGCAGCTGCTTCGACTCCCTCAACTTCTAGAGACAAACATAAATTCATACTTGAACACAGGACAAGAGTATGGCCGACCCCTGAGCTGTGACGTAGGAGTGGCCTGGTGTTACCTACGTTTTCCTGTTGTCTCATCTTACCAACAACATGGTGTTTCTGGAAATTCCACAACAGTTAACACCAAAACTAACCAGTTGAAAGTCACTCTAAATCAGTGCTAGATGGCAATCAAGGCCACCAAACAACAACAGCAGCGGTATACATACCTTTCGAACTTGGCCAGAACATCAGCCACAATCACTCTGCTCTCCAAAGCTCGGTCTGTGCAGGCGTTGTGTTCAAACAGAGAAAACAGGTTCTTGCTCTCTTCCATGGCCAAACCTCTGATCAGCTTCTCCACAACCTGCAGCAGCAACAGAAAAACACTGACCAGTTTGTAACAGCACACTGTTATTCAGCTATCTTGAAATGGGCCTTAAAATTAGATTTGTTTGACTGAGAGGATGATCATGTGTCATGTGCGCACCTCTCCAGCTGTGGTGTGCGAATTGATGGAGATCTTGCAGGAGCCTCCTCCGTGGCAGTAGACGGTGGTGCTCATCTCCTGTCTCACCAGCAGGGCGGCGATCTCCTCCTGAGAGGGAACAAACTCACGAGTCTTGGTCTTCTTCAGGGATTCCCCGATGAAACTGGCATAACGCTCGATCTCGGTGCCAGGATAACGCTCTCGTACCCTGAAACAAATCACATTTTTTATTACGCATTTATTCCATGAATGATATATAAAGTATATATATATATATATATATATAAATAAATCCATAATGCACACACACACACACACACACACACACACACACACCTCTTGAGGTGGAAGCGGAGGTATCTGAGAATGACTCGACTGGGTAGGAAGGTGCAGCTCATGCAGGTGAGCAGATGCCAGTGTGCCCGGTTGGCTGGGCTGTTAGGCTGAGGCACATGATTGGTCTGCTTGATCACCTGACAATATACCTGAAGAACCGAAATATGGAGGGGAAATTTAAGAAATGTAAAGTTTTAATCAACATTTTATGGCAAACAGACATCTGCAGAAACGTTATGTCCTTGTGTTGTGGTGGAAAAAGCACTGGGACAACTCGTCTCTGCTGTTTTTCCTATGTTTATTTGAACAAACTTAAGTTTTTATAAAGCTTACACTGTTTTAAAACTTTCTAAATTAAGCCGTTTTCCGTTGAGAATAGAGAAGAAGGTAAATAAAGTACCTCATCCCTGAGAGGGCGCAGGTCCTGGCAGGTCTGCAGGATGCCCTGAATGATGGGCACCGTGTCCGCCAGCGTCTCCATCTCCTGCAGCGAGTTGAAAACTCGCACCGCCTCATCCTGCAGACTAGCATAGCCCTGCTGCCTTTGTACTGCACACAGACAAAGATAAAAAAAATAAAGAAAAAAGGTGAACAAAGACAAAAGAAGACGAAGAAAAAATAAAAGTAGCTTATCGATCATACCAAGGATGGCAGCAATAACAATGACACCACAGGATTATTGTGATGATTTAGAGGTTAAGATTAATTAAAAAATAATATGGGACAGATGGGAACTGATAATTAGCCACTTATTTATGAAAGTCTGCAAATTGTTCTGCGTCTGCTTGCAGAAGCAATAGTTACCGTTTCATTATATGAGCGCATAGAGACTATAGTTAAAGTGGTTTTGGCCTGCAGAGGGCAGTAAAATGTATGGAAGCTTTTACAGTTTTTTCCGATCGCTAAACGACAATGGGCACAACTGGAGTCACATGTGCAAAACTCAAACTACAGCCTGCACTACCAACAGTCACCTGAGCTAAACAGTTCACATCTCTTACAGTAACACACGTCTCAAAACAGGCTCAGTGCAGCCAAACACTATGCACAAGCCTCACTGAGATAACACACACTGTCACTCAGAACACACTGAGAGTAAAAACACTAGCATCAAACACCAATACAGAAATTACAAACTTTCTCATCTTTACAGTTTGAACAATTTGAGTGACTTTACACTACTTTCTTTAAGGAAAAGATATAGATTGTATAATATGCCAATTTTACGTAAGGTAAACAAGAAGGAATGAAAATCAGCAGTTTGCTTCAATATAGTATTTTATCTCTAGTAATTTATGGAATTACTGGGAAAAAAAACAGTACACAAACGGTACATAACAGTAACGAAGAATAGTGTGACTAATTCTGCTTCTCTTCAGCATCATGTGGCACGTTTTCTTCATCTGCATCATCTCTAAATACTAATGAATGTGGTGTTTCCATTGCTTACACCTCCATTACTTTCTGAAAACAGTACGAACGCAGTTTTACTATTGTAAAAATAAAGTGTTTTTCACTTTTTTTATAGCTGTGTATATAACCTCAGACATCTTACCTGGACATAGTGGTATCTTTGCTCTTTTACCTGTTTCTCTCAAACAGTACAGTGTATAATTGTTTCATTCTTATTTGGTGTTTGTATATTTAAAAAAAAGGCTTTCTGAGCTTTCTCTGTATAAATTCTGTATATGTTCACTAACTAGTCTAAAACAAGACACCTGCTTAGGCTTTCAGCTAAAATTCCAATCAGCGGTGTATGATAGGCACCAGACTGACATCTATTCTGTTTTGAATGCGTGGTTAACAGTTTTGACAGATCTGTGTTAGCATTTGAACAAAGTGCTGTAAATCCACAGTGTTGTGCACGTTGTGGTTAAAGTCATGGGATAAGTGTGTAGAGTTTTGAAAACTGTGTTCAAGCAATGAAAAACGAACTAGAGTCTGGTCCACATGAACTGCTGCTGTGCCGACTGTAGTTAGTTTTGCACGTGACTCCACTTGGGCCCACTGTCGTTTAGCAATTGAAAAAAACTGTAATGCACACAAATTGTGAAAGCAGAAGGAGAAGACAAGGAAGCAACAGAAGAAGAAAAGTTGTTTTTAGGGTGTTAGGTTGCTGAGGTGGAGTTTTACTTACGGCTGGTGACCTCTCCGTAAGGGAGTGGCAGTAGAGGGGAGTGCAGAGGATGCTGAGTGTATCTGAGGATGGGGTTCCTCCTGTACATCTGCTCCACAATGTCTGGGTTCACGCTGTTCTCCTGAGAGGTCAAAGGTCAAATTCAATTTAGGAGTGAGTGTGTGTTGATGGATTTCAAATGGCTAGATTTCAGATGTGTGTGTGTGTGTGTGTGTGTGTGTGTGTGTGTGTGTGTGTGTGTGTGTGTGTGTGTGTGTGTGTGTGTGTGTGTGTGTTTTTTACCTTGATGTCTCTGATGAGCTGCAGAGTCGGGGTTTCTATGGGGGTCTTGCTGTCTATGACCCCCTGTATGGCAGCTGTCCACCTCATGGCCTCATTCAGCATCTTGGTGTAGAGGCGGTAAGAATGCTTCCTCCCGTACACGATGATGTTCCAGTAACCTGTAAAAACAGGACTCAGTCAGCAAGCGTAATACATTCCTACATAAATGTTAAAACCAGAATTATCTCTTTACATGTAGTTTCAAGCCTCCTATGTCTAATACCGGATTAAACCTGCCCCTTCTGCCTTTTCCTTCCTTTCTCTTTTCCCACCTGTCTCCCTGTGGACGCGTTCATCCGGCTGAATGACGGAGCACAGGGAGTTTAGGACCAGAGTTCCCATCTTGGAGGAGCTTCGCTCTGAGCTCTTGTAGTAATCCAGGGAGTTGTGGGTCAAAACAAACCAGCGCTTCTTCAGCTTCAGGGAGGTGCTCTTAGCGTTCGTCTTCATCTCCTTTTGGAGCCAGCCTGAAAGGTGAATTTGTACAGGAACAGTAGAGTTATGCAATGGTTCAATGTCATCATTTATCCCCAAGTCTATTTGTACTGTGACAAAATATCATATTGAGATATTGTTAGCCCAAATTTGTCACAATATGAGGTATTCTCTACTTGAGAACATATGTTTGAAAACTTATAAAAAAAATTTAAAAAACTTACATAAACAGAGTCTCATTTATGATATTATAGTGGTAAGTATATCTTCTGTAAACAGACTTCCTATCTCTTCTAAGGCCCTGACACACAATGTAAAACACCAATTATCACCATCTGTACCTTACTCTGTGTTCCATGGCTTATAATGATGAAAAAAATGATGATTTGAGTTCTCACCTCTGACAAGGAACTCCTGGCCATCTATCCTTGCGTCTCCTTTGGGTTTCTGCAGCAGACTGATCCAGTGATGCATCTCCTCCGGTGTGTCACTGTTGCAGTGGATCACACGGTTGGCCGTAATGATGACAAAAGAGTTGGGCCTGCAAAAGTCAAAAGATAGACTTTTAAAATAAAAAAAATCCACCTTAAGATACTTATTGATTCTTATGGGTTGTATAAATAAGATGGATAGTCATTGCATATTAGGTTTTCCAGGTAAGAGGAACAAAGAGATGACAGGTCTGTTGTAAAATTTTGAAATGCAAGCTAGAGTTGCATTGCATCATGGTCTACTGACACTACACTCAGTAGATAGATGCATTTACTACAATAGATTTTTCCATTAATGCTTTGAGAATGTCATAAATATCAAAAGAGTTCATAAAGAGCTTTTCTCTTTCTTCCATTTGGAGGAACTGACACCAAAATCAAAAAGTTTATTAAATTCTGCTGTAAAATTCATTGAATTTGAAAAACATGAACACTGATCCAGCTTACCGATCAGGGTTGTCTGAAGCACAAACAGAGTCAATAAGCCCCACGTCAAGAGTTCCCTGAAGGATGAAAGGAGGTAAAGAACAAATAAAACGTGAATGAATGGTGCACTATTGCTACAGTGACATATTAGCAAAAATAACTTAACCCAAAGTGAACTTACAGTAACTTCAGAGAGACCTTCTTTTTAAAGATCAGGCCACATTGTACAGTAAAAGCCAAAAAATGTAGTGTGACAGAGGAATAACTTAGACACATAACAAGTTATTGGCATGTTGTTTTTAGAGACTGACCACAGCGTTCTTTGGGTTGGCCTGTTCATGGGACATCTCCAGCAGCTGCTCAGGAGTGCACACACGCACTTTACTGAGCACATTAAACCACCCACTGCACAGAAACACAGAGGCGTCATCACAAGTTTAAATATATGAATCTACTCAGTAACTTGTTGTCGTTATCTAAAAGATCCCTCAAGTCTCCACCACACCTTGCATCCTCTGGCGACTCAGCAAACACCTGATAGGTCCTCTCATCCGTCACAATGTTCAGAGCGTTCTCTTTTTCGTGATTATTCACTATCTCCCTGTGAAAATACAAACAGTACACGTCTGAAACATGCAGCTGCTGAAAACAGAAACAGTGAAGGAATGTGTATTTTTTGGCACTGGACTTTTATGAAAATCTTACTTGGCAGCTCGGATGTCGATGGTTCCCTTCAGCTTTTCCTCGCTGTCGTTCTCGTAGTACATCAGCTTGCTGTCCCTCAGGACAAACCAGCGCATCTTCCAGTTTCTGAGAAGAGAACCCAATGAAAACAAGGCCAAGACAATCTATTCTAGACCTTATATATAAGGTTTGACTATAAATGATAGACTAAATTTTTATCTGGAACACAAAGTGAATTAGATTCTTTATATAGAATACCTCTGTCATACTGTACATAAATGTACACAAGGATGGAAGTAACTATACACAAAATCTGCTGTAAAAACATTTTTAATATTAAGTAAAATAAAGTTAGTTTATTTAAAAAATAAATCATGTCATGTGTAAATTGTATGCATATGTCCTTGTTTGTGTTATGTGCCATTTATAGTTTTATTTTATTCTTTTATTATTAATATTTGGAGCAGTGTGTTATGTGTAGGTTGTTTATGAAAGAATGAAAACAAACCAAGCACCAAACTCTTTTTCTGAAAAGTAACCCAGTAACTCTTAATATATTTCAAATGTTTAACTTTTAACTTTTTTAGATTATGAACTATAGATTAGATTGTGATGTAGATTATGAACTAAAGTCACAGTACACCAGCTTGAGAGGGACCCTGAAGTCTTTCAGCACTGCAGAGGGCTCAATGCATAGGGTTAGACATAGATATGATCCCAATAGGACACAGGTTCATCCAACACAGATTGTCATTTACATACTGATCATTCAAAATTGTACTGGACAGCACTTCCAACAGAGATTGTGGTTTAATTAGCATGCAGGCTGCACTCAGTAACAACTACAACAACCTCCGTGAGAGAGTGGAGAGCCCTCCTCCCTTCTTGTAGAGCCAGCCAGACTTGAGAGACTCTTGTTTGGACCGGAACCACATGAAGGTTTCATCCTTCAGCACACACCAACGCCTCCTCCATGGGATCATCAGACCAGCTGAGGGAGCAGAGAATAAAAATATTGTCATAATAATACAATTCAAAAGGTGGAGATGGCTTAACATAAAAATGAGACGGCCATCTCTTGAGTTTAAATAATATAAACCGACCCTTCATGTAGAGGTAGCCGTGGAAATATGGTGGTCCATTTCCATTCAGCAATGTCACCCTGCCATTAGTCACTTCTTCATCAGTGTCCATCATGCCATCGTGTTCATCGTCACTGTCTGCATACTGCAACATCATACAATAACATCAATTATTACTTTCATATAATAACAAATAGACAAGAAACTATGTATAAGTGCATTACATTAACAGATTTATAACAACAATGAGTAAAATTTAAAATCTGCACTGCACAGCTGCTCATACATATCTGCGTGCTCGCGTGTGAGGATGCGTGTGAGTGTGTGTCCTCACAGAGTCAGAGCTGCCTCTGTAGGACTCGATGCTGGCGTTGGTGCAGGTTGACTTCCTCGGGTGCTCCTCATCCGTCACGGTGGTGCTCCCGCGGTTGCTCCCGGATATGGAGCTGTCGTCTCCGGCGGTGACGGACCCGTCCTCCTCCTCCTGGTCGTAATCTGACTCGGTGTCGGCCGGCATGCTGTAGATGGGCTCCTCCCCGTCGCCCAGACTCTCCACCATGCTCACCTTCCACTCTGGGTCTGCCTTGGCTCCATCTTTCTTCTCCCCCTCTCCTGGAGGAGGGGGAGGTGGAGGTGGAGGTGGAGGTGGAATGACAGGGGAGCCATCTTCAGGCGGAGGGAGAGTAGGTGGGGGAGGGATTCCAGCAACAGGCGCACCGTCTGCAGGCAGCGGAGGGGGAGGAGGAGGCGGTGCAGGAGGCACTGTCCCTTCTGCGAAAGCAGGAGGGGGAGGTGGGAGGTGAGCGAATATGTCCTGATCGATAGGAGCGTCTGTCTCAGCAGGAGGAGGGAAGTCAGGCAGAGGGATGCACTCCTCCTCAGCATGAAAGCCCTCGTCCACCTCCTCTTCTTTGGACGCACCTCTGGTGGCACTCGCAGCTTTTGGAGCTTTCGCCTCTGCGGCCGGCTTGGCCGCGACTGGTCCAAGCGAAGGGTCCACGCCTCCGAAATTCAGGAGGTCGATGAGCTCCGTGGCCTTGCGGGACGCTTCCTTCTTCATCCGTTTGAGCTCAGCGTCCCGCCGCAGCTGCAGCTCCTGTTTGGAGGACTCACACAGCTGGGACACCTCGTCCTCTCTCTTCTTTTGCAAGCGCTCGATCTCTCGCTCCAACTGCAGGATCTCCTCCATCTGCCGGGCCTCATCCTAGACAGGAGGAGGATAAAGAAGGGGCATATTAAGCATCAACATTTGCTTTATTCTGTAAATCAACTGGAGGAGAATAAGATGCAATTTCATTGTGTATACGTGTTTAGGAGTTAGAGAGAAAACGCACTGAAGAACCAGCACTTTCCTCGGACGACTCTGCCTTTTTCTCTGCTCCTTCATTCGCTTCCTCCTGCTCCCCTTCGCCTGCCGTCTTCTTCTCCTCCACCTCCTCTTTCTTCTTCTCTTCTTCCTCCCTCTTCTTCTTCTCCTCTCGGAGTTTTCGGACTCGCGTACGTGACACCTGACCTCGCCTGTGTCTCTGCAGCACCAGCGCTGCTTTACGTTGCTTTACGAACCGTCTGCGTTGGATGTGCTTTCTGAAGTGTTTCTGGAGGGTGACCACGCTGGCACGTACACGCTTGAAGTGCTTCCTGTGGACAAAATGGAAAAGAAATGTATAAAACACATGGAATAACAACTGGCACACAAATTGTTTTAGTTCCTGTTAGGAGGGTCTTACTTGGCAGAGAAAGTGAGTAGATGGGCTCGAATTATCATGGCAGCTTGGCGTCGGATTTCATCCCTGTCTTTCTCTAAACGCTGCTCGAGAGACTCTTTCATAAACACCTGCAGAACAAAAGAGAAAGGTTACCTGGAAGATGTCTAATGCAATGTAGAAAACCTATTAAATGATGGATTAATTATGTATTGTTACAAGTGGTGGTGGTTCAAAACATCTGTCATGAAAGCTTTCTTGAGTCTGAAAGGGGTTTTGCCAAAAACTATTAAATCTTACCTTGGTCTTGCCCAACTGCCACTCTTTTTTGGTCTTGTCATATTTGGTTAAAAGGTCTGTACTTCTCTTCTTATCATCTCCTGCTGCTACTGATAATGATAATGATGATTTCTCTTTCTGAATGATTTTATACCTGGCAGGCAGAAAAGAAAAAGGAAGTGTAAAAATTCAGAGACAATTGCACAAACACACACACAAACGCACACAAATAAGATAAAAGATAAGATAAAGGTAGATTTAGAGATACTTACCGAGAGAAGAAATCTTTGAAAGTTCTGCGGACAGGGAACCCGGCCCGACGGATCTTCACAGTCTCCAACATCCCAGAATACCTCAGCTGGTTCAGGACGACCTCTGGGTCAAACACACTTGGATTCTACAAGTAAAATAAGAAAGATTATTTAACATTGAACTTCATTAGGTGGTTGCCAATCAACCTCTAAGACAGAATTGAGTTTGAAACTTAGTCAGAAACAGACTGACCTTTTTCATGTTGGGCTTAATGCAGCGGATGAAGAAAGGGTTAGATACACTCAGAGTGGCCATGAGAGAATGAAGGGAGTCCTGAGGAGACAGAGAAAGGAAAATAATCAAATGTTTGTGCATTTCTTTCGTATGGCAGTGAACAAAATGACCATCTTAACTCCTTCAATGAGAGAGAAAACACTTAAAAATTGTCTTTTTAAAGAGTTCATCTTTGGCTCTTATGTCTTAGTAGGGCTGAAACAACTAGTCAATGTTATTAGTTGAGCGATAGAAACATTGATCGTTTAAGTTATCTATCGAAGAAAAATGAAATATTAACTGCTTCCAGTTTCTTAAAATGTGAGGAATTGCTGCTTTTCTTTGATTGTCATCACTATAAAGTGAATATCTTTGGTTTTTGGACTGTGTGTGTTGGACAAAATAGGACTTTTGAAGACGTCACCTCGGGCTCTGGGCATTTTCACAAATTTCTGACATTTTTAAGACCTAGCACAACTTTTCTGTCCGCTCGCTGTGGTGCTGACTTTTACATCTTTTGTTATGAGTTGCTCATTAGGTTGGGTATCTAATAAACTGCTGGCATCACTCACCCTGAACTGGGAGCTCACGGTGGGTTTGCGTCTGGCCGTTCCCATCTTCTCCTCATTGTTCCTGCTGCCGACCTTCTCAAACAAGTCGTAGATGAAGTCCAGTCTGAGAGGCAACAGAAACATGATGGATTACACACCTACACATGATAAGTTATGTCAGTAGAAATACTGATGATGATCAACTTAAGAAAGAAACAATTCCGACACAGAAATCAACTAGCTGAAAAAATATAGACATTTTTCAGCAAAGTATTAACTGTTTTCCTATACTCTTCGCATAACACTGTGAAAATGTAACATTTCTTGATGAAATTTTAGATGAGTTAGGTTGAGAAGGTTTAGGTTCTTGAGCCCAGCAGACATTGTCCGAAACACAATTCTATATGTTTCAGTCCCAGACATTTCAATGATTTTGGATTATAGTTTTTAACCAGACAAATGAAATTGTAATACTAGTAATTGTAATATGTAGAACAAATTTGCATCAAAGATTCATATCAGTTTAATGAATGACAAAAAATTAAACCATTACGTAAAACAATGTCAGAACTTATAACAGTCCCAATAAACTATTTATTTAGTGTAAGTGAATGTCCTGCCTGCTGTCCTTTAGCATGTTTAGGATGTCGTCTCTGAAGGTGTCTCTGTTCTTCTCCAGGATCCCTCGAACATCATACAGGACCTGACATAGACAGAAAGGTTTATCATAAATCTCCCAGACTTCACTACAATAACAAATACCATGCGTTGACATGAAGTGACTTACCTCCCCGGCATAATGTTTAATACCGAACTGATGATCAGCAAGCCTGGGCTTGACGTAGTAAGGGTTTGTCTGCAGAAAACAGGAAAATAGCAAAAAAATTAAATATAATGTGACGTTTAATACTGAGCTCAACATTTTTTTAAATAACAAATGCTGTTAGTGTAAATACTGTAACCCACTGAGTGTCTGCTGTGCAACTTCTCCAGCAGAGTGAAGTCAGTTCCTTTGGGGAATCGACTCTCTTCATTCACGAGTGCCAACAAGCCCAGTTTCTAAGAGAGAGGGGTGAAAAAACATCATGTTTATTGCCTCAGCTTCATGAAATCCACACCACTTTCTAAGACATCAGTCCAATATTATTATATCAGTTTCCAGAGAGTATCTGAGGCGTCCAACCCAGCCTTTATTTGAACTCTTTTCAGCCCAACTTAAAAAGGGCACTAACTGACATTATGACAGCTCTAAAGATTGTTCATGTTACAAATTTCCTACCTTCTCTATAAGATCAAGACACTCTGCATTGTCCATCCAGTCTATGGCGTCCCACTGGACACCTTCCCTGTGGAGAGTAAACCCAAACAGTTATACATAAAAAACTTTTTCAGTATTTATTTACTGTAACTTCATATCACTGCACAACCTGTACATACTGGTTGAAAAAAGCTCCTCGGACAAACACACAACCTGAATATCTCGGACACCACCTGAATGTCTGTGCTCATTTGGCAAAAAGAAAAGCAATCTAATTACTTTGGCATATTCATGTTCTGTTTGTTTCACTGTTGAGCACCTAACAATAACTGTTTATCCTGGTATAAATTGCAGAATCATCTTAAATTAGACTAAACCAACAATGACACTGTTTAAAATTTGGATAAAGGACTATTTGAGTACTAAATGCACATGTGATGTTACTGAGCGCTGCTGGTGAATATGTTGAGATGATGTTAAATTGCCAACTGTCATTTGTTTTTCACTGTATATTTTAATATGGAACTATTATACCGCTGTCTTGGCCAAGACTCCCTTGAAAAAGACATTCGGAATCTCAAAGGGATTATTTCCTGGTAAAATAAAGGTTAATAAAATAAAAATAAAGAAACAAATATAATATAAAATAATACTGTCAAACTTGCATGATTCGTGTCAAATTTGAGCAGAAGTTAGATAATAATAGCTTTATCTGTAAAGCACAAGATTATTGTTTGGACCTAATGCTGTTTTTACTTGATCCCTTAAATTTGTATTTTATATTTTTCATATTGTTATATTGAAGACACCTAACTAATGAACTCACTAACAAACTGACTACCTTATATATAGTCTTTGCTAATGCAGGTTTGTAAAGATATACTGTACTGTATGTAGAAGTTCACCTGTTGTACTCTAGCTGCTCAAGGGAGAAGATATGCTTGTTGAAGTACTCCTGAAGTTTCTCATTGGCGTAGTTGATGTTAAACTGCTCAAACCGATTCACCTGGAAGCACAGACACATGTCTTATATATATATATATATATATATATATATATATATATATATATATATATATATATATATATATATATGAGTGTTTAATGAGAGACAAAAACTGTAACATCTGGACTTTCCACCAAGGTGCAGCAACAATGCTTTACATTTGTGTGTGTGTGTGTGTGTGTGTGTGTGTGTGTGTGTATTTGTGTGTGTGTGTGTATTTGTGTGTGTGTGTGTGTGTGTGTGTGTGTGTGTGTGTGTGTGTGTGTGTGTGTGTGTGTGTGTGTGTGTGTGTGTGTGTGTGTCTGTGGTACTTAGAAAACAGCTTTCCAGCAAAACAGGTCAAAGTTCTGACCTCAAAGTTCTCAAAGCCAAAGATGTCAAGGATGCCGATGGATTTAAAGTTTTCCTTCCCTTTGATCTTCTGATTGATCTTGAGGATGATCCAGGAGAAACACTGGGAATATAACGCCATGGCAACAGAGTCCCTGGAATCCACGGCCTGTAAGGATGAGACGGAAACCCGAGGGGTGTGTGAGTGTGTCAGGAAGAACCAGAGATTGATCAACAGGGGGAGAACAAATGTGTGGATTTATGTGTGATATATGCTGACCTGCTCTATGGTGAGTGGGGAGCAGATTTCCTCTCCTCTGAGGATTATAGAGCGCTGAGTCAGGACTTCAGACAGCTGGAAGGCATCCAGGCCCAGCAGCTCACTGGAGTCAGTGACCACTGAAAGATGGACAAAGATGTCTTACACATATGCAAAACATCTTTCTAAGTTTGGCTTTTCCCCAACTCATTTTACCGGAGCCGTGCACTGACCTTGCTTGGTGGTGATTTGGGCTCCTCCTGCAGTCATGAACTCAATGTTTCCCAGCTGTAAGACTCCTGACAGCAACTTAAACATGTCTCTGATCTCCTCCTCTGTGAACTCTAACACCTTCAGCGCCTCCTACATGCAGAAATAAGCACAGCAAAAGAAATTAGGTGCTACCAACGGAAGAGGTGCTTTTAACACTTTTTTTCTCAGTGAGAAGATAAAAGGAATATAGTATGGTCGCTGATTCTGCATCAATGCACTATCTTACAAATGTTTGATAAATGGTGTTTTTGAATTTTACTGCAGAAATCGACAGATTCCCTGTTTATTTTACAACAAAAAAAATTCAGTAGAAGGCATTTCAAAAGCTAGTAAGGAGTGCAGGTTTTGGTGACTTTTATGTGACATTATTTCTATCAGTTGTATTTTATATTGTGCTATTTGCGGGCTGCAAACATCCCCATAGGGTTCAGAATTAGGTCTCTAAATCTGTTACTTTTGTAGTTATGGTTAAACAATACCCAAATTCAGATAACAATTACCATTTTTGTCCTTCACTATACCTTTGTGTAATGAATTTAATGGGAATATGTTGATAACTTGCTGACAAATAGACTAACAAAAGGAAAAACAACCTGGCAGAGGTAAAAACATATAGGGCAATTTTACAGTCAGTTGTTACCATGGTAATGTAGAAAAGGTCATCACCTAACTAGTTAAAGGAGACATACAGTATGATGCTCCTTTTCAGATTCATGCTGGTATTTTGGGTTTCTACTTTCCACTTTAATGTTCAAAAACACCTAATGTTTCTGCCTGGATATGCCTGTACCTCTGTCTGAAACGCTACCTTTTAGCGCCTGTCTCTTTACGCCCCTCCTCCCGGCTCCCGGCTTGTGAGAAAAATATGGCGCACATTTGCAAAGGTAGTTCTCAAGCAGTGGGAGGAAATACTTGGATGGGGGCAGTATATTCTCATGAGCCTGCACGCCACATAGGAAGGGGAGCCAAATCTGATAGCTTGTTGAATCCCACGTTTTCTGATCTAGGTAGCCCAAACAAACTGACTGGGTTGTCTTATTTGACAGTTTGTAGGTTGGTAGGCACTCAAGATACCCAAATGAATGTGAAAAGGTGAGTTTTTCATAATATGTTCCCTTTAACTAATGTGCATAGACAGCTATTGCCCAGTTTGGCTGTAAATGCAGTCAAACTGACCATAACACTGTTATACAGCTCTTTGTCATTCAGGCTCTTGTCCTTCATACATCCCGATTGGCTGAGGTAGTGGAAAGATTCAGGACGGTCCTCCAGGAAGTAGAGGCCTGATAGAGGAAATATATGTCAGGGTGATATTGGGAGAGATGCACATTGAGACACTTAACTGCACTTAGATATAGTTTGGAAAAGTTGCACTGAAATTACATAAACATGCTTTATTTATAACATGATCAGCTGCTATAGATCTATCACCATCTGTTGTAAATGTACTGTGAATACTGTTTAAAACACCAGACACATTAAACTTAAGACACTGTTGATATTTGAACATTTTTATGCTTTTTCCTTACTTTTATGGTCTTTGTTAGCTCCCGCCAGCAGAGCGTAGAAGATGTGGTAGTTTCGTTCGCCAGGATTTTGTCGCACCACTCGGTTCTACAGCAAAACCAATGCAGCAAAGCCACCATTAACATTTCATTCTGAATTAAAATGTAGAACTGACAAATCACTTGAATGAATTATAATTGATATGAACAGGCCGCAGACATGGTTACCTTTTCCAGTAAATCTGAAAGGTAGAGAGTCAAGGAAACAACGATAAAATGTGAGTTCTTCACAATAGCCTACTCCTTTAGCACACCTTTTTATTAAATAAAAGCACGTAGAAATGTTGGTACATTTGATACAAAAATACTTATTTTTAAATACATATAAGGATACAGTCAATGACGCAGCCACCCTGGATGTTGCCGCCCTCAGAGAAGTGAAGTTGAATGAATTTCCCAAAGCGACTGGAGTTGTTGTTGTAAACAGTCTTAGCATTACCAAACGCTTCCATGATCGGACTGCACAGAGAGTTAAAACCTGCAGTTAGTGCATTCTGTTTATTCTTTAATTTATCTGTGCATGCAGTCAGCCTGTTCTTATGAACCATACGTTCGAAAAGCTACGAAAAGTTAAGCACTGTTTTTTGGCTGTGTGCATCATTGACTGCTGCTGTATAAGAATGCTGTGTAGGGAGGTAGTCGTGTAGGATCGGTGGGCGTTAACATGGCTTACAGCCAGGGAGCGGAGTTCCTGCATGTTCCTTGAGAGTGTTAGATTACAAAGCTGACACTTTTATCCAAGGCGACTTACAATTGCTATATATCAGAGGTTGCACGCCTCTGGAGCAACTAGGGGTTAAGTGTCTTGCTCAGGGACATACTGGTTGATGTATTGCAGTGGGAATTGAACCCATATCTCCCACACCAAAGGCATGTGTTACATCCACTGCGCCATCACCACCACTCTGTATTAAAATTAATACAAACCACAATCTTTTCCTAAACTTAACTAGTCGTTTTAGTGCCTAAATTTAACTTTCATCGCCGTGTAACGCTCACTTTTTCTTGCCTAAACTTAACCGTAAACTCCGCTGAAATGACCGGCAGCTCGCGGTGCTCTGTACCTAGCGCACAGTCACAATCTGGGGTAACTAAAATTAATCGGCAACTATTTTTAACAATCGAGTAATGCTTTAAATTTTTTAAGCAAAACTGCCAAACATTTAATGCAAAAAGCCTCTCAAATGTGAGGATACTGCTTTTCTCTAATATCACTGTAAAATGAATGACTGGGTTTGGGGAAGTTAATTGGACAAAACAGGGTTTCTACAGTGCCTTGCGAAAGTATTCGGCCCCCTTGAACGTTTCGACCTTTTGCCACATTTCAGGCCTCAAACATAAAGATATAAAACTGTAATTGTTTGTGAAGAATCAACAACAAGTGGGTCCCAATTATGAAGTGGAACGAAATTCATTGGCTATTTCAAACTTTTTTAACAAATAAAAAACTGAAAAAGTGGGCGTGCAAAATTATTCAGCCCCTTTACTTTCAGTGCAGCAAACTCTCTCCAGAAGTTCAGTGAGGATCTCTGAATGATCCAATGTTGACCTAAATGACTAATGATGATAAATAGAATCCAGCTGTGTGTAATCAAGTCTCCGTATAAATGCACCTGCTCTGTGATAGTCTCAGAGGTCCGTGTAAAGTGCAGAGAGCATCATGAAGAACAAGGAACACACCAGGCAGGTCCGATAATTGTTGTGGGAGAAGTTTAAAGCCGGATTTGGATACAAAAAGATTTCCCAAGCTTTAAACATCCCAAGGAGCACTGTGCAAGCGATAATATTGAAATGGAAGGAGTATCAGACCACTACAAATCTACGAAGACCCGGCCGTCCCTCTAAACTTTCAGCTCATACAATGAGAAGACTGATCAGAGATGCAGCCAAGAGGCCCATGATCACTCTGGATGAACTGCAGAGATCTACAGCTGAGGTGGGAGACTCTGTCCATAGGACAACAATCAGTCGTATACTGCACAAATCTGGCCTTCATGGAAGAGTGGCAAGAAGAAAGCCATTTCTTAAAGATATCCATAAAAATTGTTGTTTAAAGTTTGCCAAAAGCCACCTGGGAGACACACCAAACATGTGGAAGAAGGTGCTGTGGTCAGATGAAACCAAAATCAAACTTTTTGGCAACAATGCAAAACGTTATGTTTGGCAAAAGCCACACAGCTCATCACCCTGAACACACCATCCCCACTGTCAAACATGGTGGTGGCAGCATCATGGTTTGGGCCTGCTTTTCTTCAGCAGGGACAGGGAAGATGGTTAAAATTGATGGGAAGATGGATGGAGCCAAATACAGGACCATTCTGGAAGAAAACCTGATGGAGTCTGCAAAAGACCTGAGACTGGGACGGAGATTTGTCTTCCAACAAGACAATGATCCAAAACATAAAGCAAAATCTACAATGGAATGGTTCACAAATAAACATATCCAGGTGTTAGAATGGCCAAGTCAAAGTCCAGACCTGAATCCAATCGAGAATCTGTGGAAAGAACTGAAAACTGCTGTTCACAAACGCTCTCCATCCAACCTCACTGAGCTCGAGCTGTTTTGGCAAGGAGGAATGGGCAAAAATGTCAGTCTCGATGTGCAAAACTGATAGAGACATACCCCGCGAGACTTACAGCTGTAATCACAGCAAAAGGTGGCGCTACAAAGTATTAACTTAAGGGGGCTGAATAATTTTGCACGCCCAATATTTCAGTTTTTTATTTGTTTAAAAGGTTTGAAATATCCAATAAATTTCGTTCCACTTCATGATTGTGTCCCACTTGTTGTTGATTCTTCACAAAAAATTACAGTTTTATATCTTTATGTTTGAGGCCTGAAATGTGGCAAAAGGTCGAAAAGTTCAAGGGGGCCGAATACTTTCGCAAGGCACTGTACTTGGAAAATGTGTGAGTTTTTGTACTATTTTACGAAACTAAATATTAATCCTTGATATTTTCTACGACAAAACTTAAAGCTTACCCTGGCCTTCTTTCGATTGAGTTTAGACTGGACTCAGACTTGTTCCAAAAGACCCTAAAACAGCTCGGGCAGTAATAGTCAAGGAACAGGAAAGAGTGTGTTGTCTTCATTTTGCTCATCTGTACCTGCTCTGTACGATGGCCTGCTCCACTCGTGTACTTTTCTCCGATGGAGAAGTCCCGGCTGAGTTCTGGCTCATCACTGACAGGAACTGAAGCAACAGTTTAGTACTCTCCGTCTTCCCTGCCCCTGATTCACCACTGTAGTATACACACACACACACACACACACACACACACACACACAACCCAATTTAATGAAATACACTGTGACCTTCTCTGACATTCCCATGTCTCTAACTGGTCTGGTCATTTAATTGATATCAAGGTTTGATAGCTTCAGAGATATTGCATTAACTCTCAGTCTATCTCAATTAGAATATCAGGAGGGACAAAGCCTGAGTGTAATTGAAAGCATGATCAGATTAGGCCTGGCAAACTCGATTCCTTTTAAGGATTCGAGTTATTCTGAGTCACTCACTAAACTGAGTCACTTGAGTCCGTAATGTTAATTCGCCAAGGAAACTCAGTCCTACTTGCCACCTCATGCAGCTGCTCACAGGAGAGCCATTTAATCACGGGAAAAAAATCATTTTGAGCCAGACTGTTTATTTATTGTCTTAACTTAGTGTAGCCTAAGCAATATATAGGCTTTCAATGTAGACATAGAAACAGGAATGGAGAAATGCCCGTAGTGAATGAATGAATTTTTCAATTGAGTTGACTTGTGGAGTTGTGGTTGCCTACGAAATTGTAAGTTACAAAGGTTTTGGCAGCTAAGATGGCTAGGACTAGTAGTAGCTAATGTTGCAAGAGGTTTGTGTGTGGCGCTGTTATCATTTTCGACTGAATTGTAGTAGGACTCAACTGATCCGAGTTAATGACACTAGAGACTCGCGACTCATGAGTTAATTTAAAGAGTCGGGTGAAAGATCCGAGTGAGTCACGACTCAAACAGGTTTAGATCAGATGTCTGACCCTACTACCAGATTAGCAAAGCAGGCCAGGAGCAGGTTATTGGGGCCTGCTATAGGTGGAGGGATGCCATTTAGTAATTTACAACACCAAGGCAGATGCAATCTCTATTTCATCCTCATCAGCTTGATCTCAACTCGGTCTCCCTCTCTCTAAAACACCGACAGAAATCAATATGTCTGAAAGGTAGAAATGCTTATCTACTTCTTTTAGCCTTTACCTTGATTTTCATTGTCATTTTCGAACTGGCTCTGCATTGGCAGGTTACAAGCTGAAAAAGATCTACCTACCAGCTCCTCTAAAGCTCACTAATCAACATATAATATCTTAAAAACCAAAGTGTCTTTATGTTAAGCTAACTGTCTCCTGGCTGAGGGTATTGATCTTCTCTACTAACTGTCGACAAGAAACCAGATGAAGCAAACATTTAGAGACATAAAAAAATGCATGTGTAATCTGCGTAAGTAGGACAGTAGGAATTGTTGGATTTTCTAAAAACGGAACTACCCCCTCGTCTAATGCGTGCTGGGATAGGCTGCAGTCCCCTGTGACACAGGATTTAAGATGGATTGATGGCTTTGGAGATGAACTGAAAGATGGACAAAGCATGTATTAGAGGTAAACCAGCATATTCACTCCTCCATGGTTGATACTCACCTGATGAGGACACATTGACTGTCGTGACGTTTCCAGATGCAGCGGTAGCATTCATTGGCCACTGCAAAGATGTGTGGAGGGAGCTCCCCTATATGGTGCTTGGAGTACAGGTCCACCCTCTCTGGGTCATACAGACCTGAGATCTGCTTGTAGGGGTTGACGGCTGCCAGGATGCTGCCGATATTAGTCTGAACACAGTCAAGAAGTAACTATTTAGGTTGTGTAACTGTATAATTCTTTTAGCCTTTTGTATCTTATGTTTATGTGCTTCTTTTTTGTTGTTTTTTCCACTTCTCCTGCACACTTACATCAAAAGCGCTAACAGATATGCAAACAACAACCTCTCATGAACACATAAAGTACCAATATTTGACATTTAAAGCAGTCTTGTATTGATATTAATCTGGATTGGAGGATAAGGGAACACAGCAGGGTGGAGATCTGACATTGGGACTGACAAGTGACGAATCAACAGATTTTTGTTAGAAAGCTGAGTTCAAATCAGTGAGACGATGGAGGAGATAGACTAGATTTGCATTTTTGAGCTGTTTGTGCTGTAACCAAAAAAAGTGGAGGTCAGCATGCCCTCCATCGTGTCATATTACCCTGTCTGTGCAATTTGTCTGCCACACATATAAAACTGTGCAGAAGGACGAGTATACAGATAAATGCATAGGCACACAGTGACACAGAGAGCTGACCCATGCAGGGTAAATTCTTATGATCAGCTTAAGGGAAATCCATGTATGGATAATATTTCAGCATCTAGATTAGGTCACACCCAGGGAGGCTGTTATTGGTCTGTTGTCTGGTAATCTTTCAGGTTTTCAGGCATTGCAGATGGCCGACTTTCACCATACACATGATCAAAATGCACTAGTTCTAATTGATCTTAATACCCATTCTATGACCACAAACAGAGAATATGGTCTTTATATGTCATCAATGCTCACATGTGAGATGAATGTTTAAACCATTGATTTGATTTACCACAATATTCTCACGTT